>NC_067485.1:5013153-5313153 GCF_947179515.1 Apodemus sylvaticus | reverse complement strand
TTGATCTTTTGAGCCTGTGTTACCTCACTTAGTATGATGTTCTCCAGCTCCATCCATTTGTCTAAAAATTTCATGAACACAGTTTTTTCTAATGGCTGAATAGTACTCCATTGTGTAAATATACCACATTTTTTGTATCCATTCCTCCATTGAAGGACACCTAGGTTCTTCCCAGCTTCTGGCTACTACAAATAGGGCTGCTATGAACATAGTGGAGCATGTGTCCTTATTGCATGCTGAAGAATCCTCTGGGTATATGCCTAGGAGTGGTATAGCAGGGTCCTCAGGAAGTGTCCTGCCCAGTTTTCTGAGGAACCACGAGACAGATTTCCAAAGTGGTTGCACCATCTTGCAATCCCACCAATAGTGGAGGAGTGTTCCTCTTTCTCCACATCCTCACCAACACCTGATGTCTCCTGAGTTTTTGACCTTAGCCATTCTGACTCGTATGAGGTGAAATCTCAGGGTTGTTTTGATTTGTATTTCCCTAATGATTAAAGATGTTGAACATTTCTTAAGGTGTTTCTCAGCCCTCCGAAATTCTTCATGTGAAAATTCTTTGTCTTGCTCCGTACCCCACATTTTAATGGGGCTATTTGGTTCTCTGGGTTCTACCCTCTTGAGTTCTTTGTATATATTAGATATTAGCCCTCTGTCAGATTTAGGGTTGGTGAAAATACTTTCCCAACCTGTTGGTTGACGTTTTGTCCTTTTGACAGTCTCCTTTGCCTTACAGAAACTTTGTAGTTTTATGAGATCCAATTTGTCAATTCTTGATCTTAGAGCGTAAGCTATTGGTGTTCTATTCAGGAACTTTTCCCCTGTGCCCATGTCCTCAAAGGTCTTCCCCAGTGTCTTTTCTATTAGTTTCAGTATGTCAAGTTTTATGTGGAGGTCTTGATCCATTTGGAGTTGAGCTTAGTACAAGAAGATAAGAATGGATCGATTTGTATTCTTCTGCATGCTTACCTCCAATTGAACCATCACCATTTGTTGAAAAGCCTATCCCTTTTCCACTGGATGCTTTCAGCTCCTTTGTGGAAGATCAAGTGGCCATGGGTGTGTTGATTCCTTTCAGGGACTTCAATCCTATTCCATTGATCTGCATGACTGACATTGTACCAATACCACGCAGTTTTTATCACTATTGCTCTCTAGTAAAGTTTAAAGTCTGGGATACTGAATCCCCCTGAAGTTCTTCACTGTTAAGAATAGTTTTAGCTATCCTGCGTTTTTTGTTATTCCGGATGAATTTGAGAATTGCTCTTTCTAGCTCTATGAAGAACTGGGTTGGGATTTTTGTGGGGATAGCATTGAATCTATAGATTGCCTTTGGCAATATGGCCATTTTAACTATATTAATCTGATTTTGTTAATTTGTATACTTTCTATGTGCCCTTTGCTTAGTCTGGCTAAGGGTTTGTCTATCTTGTTGATTTTTTTCAAAGAACCAGCTCCTGGTTTTGTTGATTGTTTGTATGGCTCTCTTTGATTCTACTTGATTGATTTCAGTCCTGAGTTTGATGATTTCCTGTCTTCTTCTCATCCTGGGTGAATTAGCTTCATGGATCAGCAGGCTGCCTGTGCAGAATTGACAAATATGCTGAACTATGTGGCACAGCCTCCTCATTGTAGGCATTGGTTCCATCCATCAAGTGGATGGGCATTAGTTAATAGTGAAAAGGAGTGGTCTGGCTCGTTATGAGAAGGGAAGTTTATAACATACTGTAATTGGATACTTCAGGCTGTCTGAAATTTGTGGTGTTCTTCCTAACACAGCTTATTAAGTACTGACATCTCAGTATGATCCACTATGGTAGACATTTATAATTAGTTTTGTCTTGTTTTGAGTAATGGTCTTGCTATATAGACAAAGCTATAATGAAATTGTAAATACTCCTGTCTCCATATCCAAAGTGGTGGAATTATTATAGGCATGAACTAATGCCTGAGGTGAGACCTGGCTCCATTTATGCACCTCAACTGGGTTTTTAAATCTCCAGGCCTTGACTTAGGATGGTGGCTTCGAAGATAAAAGCATTTGCTGACAAAAGTGATGCCCCCAGTAAGTGTGATCTACTGAGTCCTTGTACTAGGAAGGAGAGAACAAATCCTACCAAGTAGAAGCATTTGCATGAACACACACACACACACACACACAGCACACAGATGCACACACACAGAAAATAACAATTTACCTAATATTCAGAATATATCATTTTAACTGCATAATAATGACTACACATAATTTTCACTTTTGTCTGTTTCTTTGTATTTGTTTTCTGATCATCTAAAGTTGCCAAATGCCTATATGTAATCACAGAAATTTACAAAACTGAGGCAGAAAACTACAAACTGGAGGTACACTTAGGTAACAAAGAAGATATTCTGCTTGAAAATCACAAGCTGCCATGAAGCTATTTGTTGTCATCTATTAATCTGGGGTATACTGGTAAGTATAGTGAGTGGTTGTGTTTTGATTTTTTCTTGTAGTTTCTTAGTTGTTATCATTATTATTATTATTATTATTATTATTATTATTATTATTAAATCATTCTTAATAGTCCAGACTTTATCCCTCTCCTGTTCCAGCCTCTGACTGTTCTATATCCAATACCTCCTCCTTTCTCCCATCTCCAAGAGGGAGATACCCGCAAACTCTACCCCTCCAGCCCTTCCAATTCCCTGTTGCCTCATGTCTCTTTATGGCGAGGTACATCTTGGCTGACTGAGTCTAGACCTGGTAGTCCTCTGCAGTATATGTACTGAAAGCCTCATATCAGCTGATGTATGCTGCCTGGTTTGTGGCTCAGTGTCTGAGAGAGGTCTGGGGTCCATGTTAATTGAGACTACAGGTTTTCTATAGGCTTCCTCTCCTCCTCAGTTTTTTCCAGCTTTTCTCTAGTTCAACTAATGGGGTCTTGAATCTATTTCCATTGCCTCTGAATCTTTCAGTCTCTTGGTGGGTCTTTCGAAGGGCAGCCATGAAAGGCCCCCTTTTTTGAGCACAACTCAACATAAGTGATAGTGTTAGGCCTTGCAGACTCCCCTTGGGAGGATCTCAGTTTGGGCTTGTCACTAGACATCCTTTTCCTCTGGCATTTCTCCATTTTTGTCCCTGCAGTTTTCTCAGATGGGAACTCTTCTGGGTCAGAATTTTTTACTGTAAGATGGCAACCCCACCCCTCTACTTGATGCCCTCTATTTCTACTGGAAGTGTGATCAACAAGTTCCCTCCCCTGACTATAAGGCATTTCATCTAAGGTCTGCCCTTTGAGTCCTCAAAGTGCATATTGACCAAAACATTACATAATGTAATCCCAAGATATAATCCACAGAACTCAAGAAAGCTAACAGGCAGAAGGACCCATGTGAGGATGCCTCAATTCCACTTTAGAGGGAGAAGAAAGCAATCAAAGGAGTAGGGGAGGGACTTGAGTGAGAAAGGGGACAGGGAGAGGAAGAGATGAACATGATCTGGTATTAGGTGTGTGAAACAGTACTGAATCTCTGAGGGCCAGCAAAAAGAATAGAAACAGCCAACTTTGGGAGGTAGGAAGTTGGGGGGAACCTCTAGAATGTACCAAAGACCTGAGAGGTGAGAGACTTCTAGGACTCAAAGGGAGAGACATGAGATTAGGATTGGTTTTTATTGGCTATATTAAACACAATGAATTAATGGTTTCTATATGAATTGTCTAGAAACAATTTCACCAAAATAAGAAAGATAACCATGAAAGTACTAAGCCATACAGAACATCAAATAGACACATAATAGTCAAAGAGTGTAAAAATACTAAAAGCTGTGAAGAAAAAGACAAAGTCACATGTATAAAAAGGCTGACCCATTAGAACAACAAATGACTTTTAAATGGATATTCTGTATCTATGTAGTCAAAGAACACAAATACTGGAGTAGACTGCAATGCCAATTCATATCAATAAAAGAGGAGAAACACTACACAGTATAATCACCATTAAGTCATTTTCTTTAGCAATCTAGTTCTACACAAGGGAAACATCAGTCTGAAGATAAGGTATATGTTCAAGAAGATAGCAATGATAAATAACCCTGTACTCATTCATCATATGAGTGGGACAAGTATATAGCAACAATAAAATAACAGAAGCCCATAATACTAATCTCTATAATGCTATATATTAACTCTCTCACTTAGACAAATAAAAATACACAGAGTAACAGTTTAATAGAAAATGGACTCCATCGTTCTCCTGCATATAATTACTTAGGATGCCGCTGTCTATATTTCTTTATGTAGGTTTCAAGCACCAATTAGTTTTTCATGTACACTGCTGTTGTCTTGTTTGCCTAATGTTTTGTTGGTCATATCAGTGAGGTTTTACAGGAGAGGCTAAGGGAACATGGCAGAAGACAGGGAGTAATGAGGGTTAAAAAATGTTACTTCTGTAATATTGTTTCTCCTAGTAACATCAAAACTGTTTTTTTTTTTAATTTTTACTATATTGATCATACTGAATAATGGGCATGCGAGTATCTTTTCATTATCTAAAACCTTCATCAATCTCTTTAAGATGTTGGGTAGTGCCTCTTAGAGGACACTTAGGCTAGGCTCCTGTCTGTATTCATAACTATCATTAATAGTGTAATGGATGTGTGATTGACCATGGAATGGGTCTCATGTATGCCATTCCTTCAGTCTTTGCTCCCTTTTTTGTCAATACATTTAATTTAGACAGGAGAAATTTTGTGTCAATTTTTTTGTGGAAGGATTGGTGTCCTTATCCTTCCACTGGCGCCCCTGCATGGCTACAGAAGGTGGCATGCTCAGGTTCCATGTCTTCCCTGTTAGGCATCTTGGGAAAGATTACCCACACGCATTCCAGAGAACTTTCCCCAAGCCTGATCTCAGATGGCTAGGATCACTGGGCCATGTCCTCTCCCCACAGCTACAGATTAATATTCATACTCCTGGTCCTCTGGGCAACTTCCATGGTTCTTCACACACGTGATCGTGACCCACTATCTCCCCTCCTACCTTATACCACCCAGGTTCCTCCTTCCTCTGCCTCACATGACAATTATTACCCCTTCTGTGTAGGATCCAAGCATTTTTACTTAGGTTTTCCTTCATATTTAACTTTATTGTGTCTATGGGATGTGTCATGGGTATTCAGTACTTTTTGGCTAATATCCACTTATCACTGAGTACAAACCCTGTATTTTCTCTGGGATCTGGGTTACTATAATCAAGATGATATGTTCTAGTTATATCCATTTACCTGAAAAATTCATTATGTCTTCATTTATAAGAGCTGATTAAGTTTTCATTGTGTAAATGTATATTTTCCCTATTCATTCCTCAGTTTAGAGACATCTAGGTTGTTTCCAATTTCCGGCCATTATGAATAAGTCTGCTATGAAAATAGTGGAGCCAATGGATCTGTGGTTGGTGGAGCATCATTTGGCTACATGCCCAAGAGCAGTATTTCTGGGCTTTCAGATAGGAGTGTTTCCAATTTTCTAAAAATAAGCCAGATTGATTTTCATATTGTACAAGTTTTCAATCCCACCAGCAATGGAAGAGTATTCCTCTTTCTTCACATCCTCATCAGTACATACTATGAACTGAATTTTTTATCTTGGCCATATTCATTGGTGTAAGGTAGAATCTCAGGGTTCTTTTGACTGGGATTTCCTTGATGACTAAGGATGTTGAACATTTGTATAAGTGCACCTCATCCATTCAAGATTATTTTGTTGACAATTCTCTTTTGAGATCTGTACCCCATTTTAAAATGAGGTTATTTGGTTTTTTAAGAGTCGAAGTTCTTTTGTCCCATTTATCAGTTGTTGATCTTAGAGTCTGAACTATTGGTGTTCTGTTCAGGAAACTGCCCTGTATCAATGCTATATTTTACTTTCTATTATATTATATTTAGTTTATCCAGTCTTATGTTGAGGTCATAGATCCACCTGGATTTGAATTTTGTGCAGGGTGAGAAAGATTTATTTGAATTCTTCAATAGGTAAATATCCACTTAAACCAGCATAAGTTGTTGAAGATGCTTTTCTTTTTCTTTTTCTTTTTCTTTTTTTTTTTTTTTTTGAACTTTCAAAGATAGTATTTTTCTATATTCTTTACGTACATTCCAAATGATTTTCCCTTTCCTGGGTACCCCCTCCCCATAAGTCCCATAAGACCTCTTCCCTCTACCCATTCCCCAATCAATCCCTTCTCATTTCTCTGTCCTGGTAATCCCCTGCAATGCTACATCAAGCCTTTCCAGGACCAGGGCCCTCGCCTTCTATCTTCTTGGGAATGATTTGATATGTGAGTTGTGTTTTGGGTATTCAGAGTTTCTAGATTGTGGAAATATACCACATTTTCTGTATCCATTCCTCCATTGAGGAACATCTGTGAGTATTTTCCAGCTTGAGGCTATTATAAATGAGTCTGAGATGAACTTAGTGGAGCACGTGTCCTTATTGCTTGCTGGGGAATCCTCTGGGTATATGTCCAGGAGTGGTATAGCAGGGTCTTCCAGAGGTGTCACACCCAATTTTCTGAGGAAAGGCCATACTGATTTCCAGAGTGGTTGTACCAGCTTGCAATCCCACCAGCAGTGGATGAGTATTCTTCTTTCTCCACATTCTCGCCAACATCTGCTGTCTCCTGAATTTTTAATCTTAGCTATTATGATTGGTGTGAGGTGAAATGTTGCGGTTGTTTTGATTTGCATAATGACTAGTGATGCTGAGCCTTTTTTTAGGTGCTTCTCAGCCATTTGAAGTTCTACAGGTGAAAATTCTTTGTTTAGCTCTGTACCACATTTTAATAGGGTTATTTGGCTCTCCGGAGTCTAGCTTCTTCTTCTCCTTTTTTTTTTAATATTTTTATTTTCTATATTCTTTGTTTACATTCCAAATGATTTCCCCTTTCCTGGATCCCCCCTCCTCATATGGCCCATAAACCTTCTTCTGTCAATCCCTTCTCCAATCACTTCCCTCCTTTTTCTCTGTCCTTATATTCCCCTCCAATGCTAGATCAATCCTTTCCAGGATCAGGACCCTCTCCAAACTTCTTCATGGGAGTCATTTGTTATGCGATTTGTGCCTTGGATATTCAGGGCTTCCGGGCTAATTAATATCCATTTATCAGAGATTGCATTCCATATGTATTCTTTTGTGACTGGGTTACCTCACTTAGGATGATATTTTCCAGATCAAACCATTTGCCTAAAAATTTTGTTAATTCATTGTTTCTAATTGCTGAGTAGTCTTACATTGCGTAAATATACCACATTTTCTTTATCCATTCCTCCTTTGAGGGGCATCTGGGTTCTTTCCAGCTTCTGGCTATTATAAATAACTCTGCTATGAACATAATGGAGCACGTGTCTTTATTGCATGCCGGGGAATCCTTTGGGTATATGCCCAGGAGAGGTATAGTAGGGTCCTCCGGAAATGTCATGTCCAGTTTTCTGAGGAACCTCCAGACTGATTTCCACAGTGGTTGTACCATCTTGCAGCCCCACCAGCAGTGGAGGAGTGTTCCTCTTTCTCCACATCCTTGCCAACACCTGCTGTCTCCTGAGTTTCTGAACTTAACCATTGTGACTGGTGTAAGGTGATATCTCAGGGTTGTTTTGATCGACATTTCCCTAATGACAAATGATGTTGAGCACTTCTTAAGGTGCTTCTTGGCCATTCAAATTTCTTCAGGTGAAAATTCTTTGTTTAGATCTGTACCCCACTTTTAATAGGATTATTTGTTTCCCTGGGGTCTAACTTCTTGAGTTCTTTGTATATATTGGATATTAGCCCTCTATCAGATGTAGGGATGGTGAATACCCTTTCCCAATTTGATGGTTGCTGTTTTGTCTTTATAACAATGTCCTTTGCCTTACAGAAACTTTGTAATTTTATGAGGTCCCATTTGTCAATTCTTAATCTTAGAGCATAAGCTATTGGTGATCTGTTCAGGAACTTTTCCCCCGTGCCCATGTCCTCAAGGGTATTCCCCAGTTTCTTTTCTATTAGTTTCAGTGTGTCAGGTTTTATATGGAGGTCCTTGATCCACTTGGATTGAAGTTTAGTACATGGAGATAAGAATGGATCAATTCACATTCTTCTGCATGCGGACCTCCAATTGATCCAGCACCATTTGTTGAAAAGGCTAACATTTTCCAATGGATCTTTTTGGCTCCTTTGTCGAAGATTAAGTGACCATAGGTGTGTGGATTCATTTCTGGATAGTCAATTCTATTCCATTGGTCCACTTGTCTGTCACTGTGCCAATACCATGCTGTTTTTAACACTATTGCTCTGTAGTATTGCTTGAAGTCAGGGATACTGATTCCCCCAGAATTTCTTTTGTTGTTGAGAATAGTTTTAGCTATCCTGGGTTTTTTGTTATTCCAGATGAATTTGAGAATTGCTTTTTCTATCTCTGTGAAGAACTGAGTTGGGATTTTGATGGGGATTGCATTGAATCAGTAGATTGCTTTTGGCAAGATGGCCATTTTAACTATATTAATCCTGCCGATCCATGAGCATGGCCTTAATGAGGACTCCAGTCATGGGGTTGGGACCTGTCCCAGCAGCACTGCACAACCTCATCTCAAGTCCCTACGTCTGCAAAGGCACTGCTTGCAAAGGAATCCACATGAGCATGAACTGGGGGGGGGGGGCACACTATTTGATCCACTGCAGTCATTGGGCCATACTGCCTCCTTCAAGGGATATGACTGCTCTGAGGAACTCTTTGGTCCAGGAAACCATGAAAAAAATCCTCTTTTGATATGGCATGACTGAAGATATATTACCATTTGGCTATTGATCAAGCCAGCTCATAAAAAAGACAGTTGTCTTTTACCTGCTTAAACAGGAAGCAAAAATTCATCCTTAACTGATCTGTGCACCTTGCACATTCCATGCAAATATCTTTTTAGAACTAAATATTGTTTGTCAGGTTATATATTACAGAATGACATACCAAGAGGGCAGCTCTGATACGTTCACCATCATGAATTGACCTGCTGTTCCAGCTCCTTGCCTGATCTTGACTCATACTGATGCTGTTTCCAGAGATTTGCTTTGAGAACAACGTCAGGAAGGATTGCTATAATAAATATTAGCTGCTACTTTTATTTTGAATTAACCATTTTTACAATTTCCTTCTTGAAACCCCCCCCCAAAGAAATTATTTACCCAAATCATCAGGAAACAATCATAAGAAGACTGTTGTCCTAATTCTTAAAGTTTTAGTCATTTAATGAGTTATAGATATGTTGTCATTTTAAGGGATAATTTACAAATAATTATAGTTTTGGACAAGGATGAAACTAAATAGCTTTCCTTTTCTCTTCCTTCTTTCTTAGGTAAAGGGAAGGGGGTTGAAAAGATAAAAGGGAGATAGCGTAAATTATGAGAAATTAAATATATTGATGGATTACTAGATTTAAATTTATATAAAACATTTTATAGCTATAATCTGACACTGGTAGAAATCTGTATATTTTGATGCAGAATTGTTTTATATTTTCTTACATTGGAAGAGAATTTATATATTGATACAGGCTTAAGGTTTTCATGGGTATAAATCTTTGTATATTGATACAAAACTTTTTTTTTTTTTACTCTAAGATAGGCATTGTGCCTATACAACTAATTTAGAAGACAAGGTTTACTCCCAGTCCTTTTAATAGCTGCTATTACATACTATTTAGGATACTTAAGTAATGCAAGTTAATAGATTGTCAAAATGATGATTATATTAAATTCTCATTTAGTTAATTACAATAACAAGTTTTCAAGGTTATTCACATAGTAAATAGTTAAAAATAATCAATGTTTAACAATTTGGAAGAGTTAACTCAGAAACTTAAAAAGGGTCAGGTGCTGGGTTGCATTCCTTAGACAACAAAGGGGAAGGAGAGACCTAGGGGTGAGGATGCATTCCAAAGGACTGACCGGACTGACCATTGACCATTTATCTCATCCCCTAGTGGACCAATCTGTTTAAAGATATTACTGTTCTGCCACTCACATTGTGCCTAATGGAGTCTGCCCTGGGGTCTGTATAAAAAGGCCTCGGTGTGGATGGTGGGGGGGTCACTCACTCTTCATATACAGAGTGACCCTAGCATGCTAGTATTTTTAATAAAGTTTCTCATGTGTTTTGCAGAATTCCGTCTCTCCTTGGTTTACTCAGGGGTCCCAGGTAAGCTAAGACTGTTCAGTTTTAACAAATTCGGCATGCTGTATGTAGATAGATGGTTTTCAAAAGTGTCAGAGATCCACCAAATATGGTATTTAAGGTTATTTCATTAATAAAAGATCTCATGACTACTAGACCTGTCTGTGCCTGACAGTGCCTGTTGGGTGTTTCATAAAAAAAGAAAGAGAGAATGGGGAATATGTTTGGTAGAGGTGGAAGGGGGTACCTCAGTGGAAAGGCAGAGGGGGGGGGGGAAAGGAGAGCTTTCTCCATGGGGGGGGGGGACAATGATTGTCATCTCTCATGCTCATGGCTTTTCCCTACAGGAAAGAGATGATACATCTATTAGCAAGAGGCACAAGAAGTCTAGAAAGAGGAAGGGACCACAGGCAGTGAAGACTACAGATTCACAGAGACAGTAAAATGGAGGCCCAGGAAAACCTAGGACTCCCCACCCAGGTATGCGACTCCTAATCTCGGCTGCCAACTCTAGCTGACCAGCTCTTTAGATTCCCCACCACACACCCTCTCTTGTATCTGAAGAGAGTTTGATACCCTAAAGCTCTTAGAGAAGTTACCCAGCCCTCTCCTCCCCTATCAATGTGGGAAAGCTAAGGGTGCCTGGAAAAAGAGTGGGACACAGCCTCCAGGTTGGCCAGTACTTGGGAAACAGATTCAGGAGAAACCAAAGCCTCCCACCAAAACCTCCCTCTCCATTAGAGGTCTGTCTGAGGCTTGGTTGTTCTGCAAGCACTATCCTCATGAGCATCCTGCCAGCCTTCCCTGCACTCCCAGCCAGAGTAGTTCTCACCCATGGAACTAGAAGGGTGTGAAATAAAGCCTTGAGAACATCCCTGATTTCATGTCCAGCCTCTTATTTTATTATTAATGTATCAATAGGAATATATATTCACCTATGTGTGCCTGTAAATCTAGGCACGTAATTACATTTATGTATCCACAGTATACAGAACGATATAGACAGTCACCTTAATATTCAAAAGTCAGACTGTATGAAATCAAGGTCCTTCTTAGACCCAATTTTCCCATCCGTAAACAGGACTGGTATACATTTAATTGACAGGGTTGGAGCAGTGTGCTGGGATACAGTAAGTGTTGAATAAATGATAACTATGATCATCTCTCTAGTCCTTCCTATAATCAGTTATCTAATATTTGATACTGTGATCAGTTACTGAGCTCTCAGTAAGAGCTGCTCTTAGTAGCAGTGCTCACATGTGAACAGTTTTCTCTTCACCAGGCTATGCCACAGGACACTGAGTTTTAACAGTGCTCTCCTGTGTTAGTTCTCCTGTTTTACAGATAAGAAACTTGAGGCCCACTAGAGCAAAAGGATTTGTCCACCTCTAGAGAGAAGCCCGGCTGGGAAGAGCAGTGGGAAGCAGAAATTGCCCAAAGATCTAAGTCTAATGTTTGGAATTAGAACCCTGAGTTTTCAACCACCTAAACCAGAGGACCCTTTGTGGCACTACAAGCAAGGCAGAGGCAGCAGAGACAGGAGTTGAGGCCAGGGAGAAGGACTGCAGTCCTGCTGAGCGCCCCTTCCCCCAGCCATCCAGGTAAATAGCTCAGCAGAGCCCTCTGAGTTTCTTTGTAATTTGAGTGGGCTGCAGGCTCCAAGGAGCCCTGGGGCTGCCAGCTTTCACAGGATTGTTGCCTCTGAGGACCCTGAATTTGTAAACATTGCCCCAGAGGGAGACAGAGGAATGGAGGAGACTCTGCCTTTGGCAAAGTTTCCCCAAACAGGAGGCAGGGTCTTGCAAGAGGAGGAGGATGTAAAATTGTCACATGTCAAATTGGGAGGCAGGATCTCCATTGATTCCTGGATTACAGGCTCTCTGAGTTCAGATCTGTGCTCCAGCAGGTTAGTGGTCACCCTGGCAACTCCCCATCCTTCTGGCTCAGGCTTTTATAGGATTCCTGGAGCCAAGAGATTCAGATGTAAATAAGGTGTGAAAGAAACCATCCTTTACAGAGGGATGTTATCTCTCCAGTGCCACATAAGCCATATTGATAAATTAATTTCATGTTGTTGGGACCAAACAGCCCTGCAATTTTTCTATTGTTCAGCTAACTTGGTCTCTACAGTGTGCCATTAGCTTGAATTCCTTGTCATCAAGTCAGAGCCTGGGGCAGCCATTGAATAAGATACTCCTTGACTTCTCCATTTTCCCAGTCACTGGGGTGGAGACTCAGTATCCCCCCATCTTATTCCTGACTGCCTATTAAGATTGCGAGCTCTTCATTGAAGAAGTGAGCACAGGCCTGGGTCAGACTTTGGCATTCATCCTTATGCTCTGCCTCCCTAACGTGTTTTAAATCTCTTAGGTTTTATTGTTTTAATCTTTGTGCATTTAAATTAGTATTCTTTTTAAAGATTTATTTATTTGTATATATGAGTGCTGTTTCTTCCTGTACACCTGCATGTCAGAAGAAGGTATCAGATTCCATCATAGATGGTTGTGAACCACCAAGCAGTTGCTGGGAATTGAACTCAGCACCTCCGTAAGAACAACCAGTGCTCTTAACCACTGAGCCATCTGTAGAGCCCCTAGCACAATTCACTGTAAAAGAATAAAATTCTAGTGACATCAGAAAATATTTAAGGTAGAATATTAAATGAAGACAAGCTAGGTAGGGCTGCAGTTGTCCAACAACCCACATCTTGTCCAGCAAGAATGAAGACAGACATATCCCCAGTGTTTAATCTCAGGGGGGTATCTTGGGAGAAAGATGATTGCTAGTGACTTTCAAATTCTTTATATGTTTTTATTTGTCCCAAACTTTCTTCAATAAGTCTGTCTGCTTTTCAAACTAGGAAAGGTGTAACTGAACCCAAGCCACCCAGGGTCCACCAAGATGGGTGAGAGTTTCCTTATTCGTAACATGAAAGAGTTGGGCTAACTTTCTGTTTTCTTTTGGTATCCAGAGAACTGATTACAAATGGCCTCTCCCAGGGGTAGGAGGGCATACTTGGGACTCTAGCCTGGGGTCCAAAGGCCGCCAAATGTCACACACTGGCAGAGCCTGGTTTGATAACACCTCTATGTGCACAACATGGTATTTCCTTGCCAGCTTGGTGGCCTTTGAAGTTCCTAGTGCTCTTCTAGGAAGAAGGAACCAGTAAAACTTGGCTCCTTCTACCAAGCAGCCACTTCTCCTTCCCTCCAGTAGGACCTCTGACACACGGATCTCTTGAGTTCACTGCCTCCCAAACGCTTAAGCTGTTCCTTTGCTCCTGTAGCAGCCCAGCATGTGGCCTGTCATGATTCTCCCTGCCATCTGGTCCTCCCTGTCATCCTGGTCCTCTGTGTCATCCTGGTCCTCCGTGCCATCCTGGTCCTCCGTGTCATCCTGGTCCTCCCTGTCATCCTGGTCCTCCCTGTCATCCTGGTCCTCCCTGTCATCCTGGTAGTTGGTGTGTGTCTTCTTTTCCTTTCCTTTCTTTTACTTTATTGCATTTTGCTCTTCTGATATCTTCCTTTAAAGCAAAGCCCATTTAACTGTAATCTGATTTACTCAGAGATTTCTGCAGGCATTTGAAACTCCCCCCTCTGGATAGTAAATAACATTTCAGCCAGTCTGGTAGAAGCAAGGAAGGTCTTTCTGGGTTGGCATGCAAGTGCAAGACCTTGGGCCTTGGCTTCAATATAGTGCAGGTGCAATATAGTAGAGGCCCTATCCCAAGCTGACGTGCTATTCATACTGCCTGGGGGCTCTCAGAGGGCTTCGGGGTGTGTTATATACGGTCCAGTATTATTCTTTTATTCTCTTCCTCCCATTGCTAGTTATTAAACACAGGGCCTTGTGCATGTTAGCAAGCGCTACACCGCCATTGCTAGTTATTAAACACAGGGCCTTGTGCATGCTAGCAAGCGCTACACCCCCATTGCTAGTTATTAAACACAGGGCCTTGTGCATGTTAGCAAGCGCTACACCCCCATTGCTAGTTATTAAACACAGGGCCTTGTGCATATTAGCAAGCGCTACATCCCCATTGCTAGTTATTAAACACAGGGCCTTGTGCATGTTAGCAAGCGCTACACCCCCATTGCTAGTTATTAAACACAGGGCCTTGTGCATATTAGCAAGCACTACATCCCCATTGTTAGTTTTGAACACAGGGCCTTGTGCATGTTAGCATGCGCTACACCCCTGTTTGTTTATGTGCTTGTCACCTTAACTCTTCTAGAAACCTGCCCCAGTCACCCATGCCAGGAGCTTCCAGTTTCCCACGGGACACATTGCTTTACAAGTGCCATTTCAGAGCTGGGCTGAAATGCCCTGGTTTTTGTTGACTTCATTCAGCGGTAGTGTGTCAGTATGCAGAATCTAACCAGTGGGAGTGAAGCAGGCAGCCCTGTATTTCTGGGGCCTGTGTAGGATTCTAGGGACATGGATGGTTGGCCATGGATACATAGCCTTATTTCTATCCCCATGGAGCTGTGTGGCCTTAGGGGATGCTCACCGATCCCTTCAAGTCTTGTTTTCCTCTCTGACACAGAGAGAAGTATTTTCTTACAGGGCTGTGTGAGCATTGACTTTACTCTGTGAATACATGGCGTTTGTAGTGCCTGGCACGCAGGACATATTTAGAGTTGGAATTGTTATTGCAAGTCTATTTACATACTTGCCTCTGAACCCAGAGCTCTCCTCTCACCAAGTGATACTAAGTGGTCAAGTTTTGTGTCTGGCTTTGCAGTGTCTACTGAACCTAGAGAAGGCCATGGGCTACTAGGCATGTGGACGACTTGTCCTCATTTTCCTGCATTTTTCCTCATACCTCCTTTCATTCAATGGAGATCCCAAGGATGAGAGGTAGGGGAAATTGGATAAGAGGTAATGGGAGTCTGATAGTATCTCAACATAGCCCAGGCTACCCTCAAGAGCCTTTGAATTCCTTGGTCCCTGCCTTCACCCCCTGAGTGCTTGTATCAGCACAGGAGCTACCACATCTGATTTATGTCATTCTACAGATCCAACGCAGGATTCTATGCATGCTAGCAAGCACTCTCCGAACTGAGCTATGCTCCCAGCTGAGACAGTTTTCTTCTGGCCAGGAAAGAACTGTAGTGCTCTGAGTGACTCAGACCTGATGGAAGCCAATTTCGTTACACGTAGAATAGAAATGATGATAAGGGGTCTGTGTGAACACGCTAGGAAGTATGGGAGAACCCTAGGGAATCGACTGGTAATAAATATCCTTTTGTACTTTACCATATCCTGGGAATGGGGAAGATCCTGATTAGAAAGATAGTGATGTGTGTTTGTGTTGGAGACACACACACACACACACACACACACACATGAGTAATTTTTAAGAATTTTATAACTTTTTCACTTTACATTCTGCTCACATCCCCCTTAAGGTCACCCCCTTCCACGGCCCTTTCCCCTATTTTTCCTTCCCCTTCTCCTCTGAGCAGGTGGGGGCCCCCTTGAGTACCACCACCCCACCAGCCTGGCACATCAAGTCTGCAGGGCCAAGCTCATCCTCTCCCATTGAGGCCAGACAAGGCAGCCCAGCTAGAAGAACATATCCCACACCCAGGCTACAGCTTTTGGGACAGTCCATACTTCCAGTTGTTCGGGACCCACATGAAGACTAAACTCCGTATCCAGCCCGTGTATGGAAACAGGGATATTTTTACTATGGCCTGAACTTAGATGGACAGAGCCAAGTATCACTGTTGTGAAGTCAAGTGCCCTGGTCAGGGTCTGCCATTGCTTTCACGTGGGTGCTTGTGTTGTGATGGGATAGTCAAAGTTTCTCCAAGTTAGCTGCGTGTGAGGTTAGGTTCACTTTGCATCTCACCCCATCAGACTGATGGGGCATCAACCTCCCCATCAGACTGGCTTGCTGTAGAAACCTCTGGAGCTTTGTTATCCTACTCAGTCCGAGTCAGCTGTGGAGTGGGGCCCACTACGGGGCAGGCAGCAAGGGTCTGGTGCAGCAACCAAACTAATGGCACCAGGACAGGGTGGGGAATGCCGCAGCCAGACATAGGTCCCAGCATGACAGCACAGATTCATCAACAGAGAGGTTCCTGGTGCACCAACGCCCACAGTGACAAGAACGTGACCTATCTGTTGCCTAAAGTGAGGGCTGAATCAGTGCGTGAAGTGTTTGCACTTGTCAGTGGTGCAGGGGCTAAAGCTCTCAGGGCCCAAGAAGTTAGGAACTGTCTGAGCCTTTGGCTGTTCATGACTGTGTCTTTGGGATTCTTCACTTTTGACTCGTTTTATTTTGGGTATTTAGAAAGCAATGCATCCAGGCTGTATTCTCGTAGCTTTGTCCTAAAAAAATTGACTTTATTGAATTACAGTTTAACTGTGTTTGTGATCTATAGGGAGTAGATGAAGAAAAAAAGTCCAAATACGCTCATTTGAAGCACATTTCTTTCTATTGCAGGGATAGAGAGAATACATTTTCCACATGGTCACACATGGTCTTCATACAAGGATCCATGTTAGATAGATGTCCTTCTGGATTTAATGACAGGAAAATATTTATCTCTACCAGTGGCTTCATGTAACAGGTTTCTCTCTTTTCACTTTTGCTGCCTGGAAGTGTCTGCTTAGCACTGTCGGTAGAGCTGGGTCCTTATGCACTGCTGTGAACATGCGCTCTTTTGTTTCATTGTAGTGGTCAGTTTTACTTTGACCCTTCCTCCTCTTCTGCTGTTTTATGTTCTTTCAAATCCTTCAAAGACAAGCAGAACTCTGGGTATGTACATGAAATAATTAAAAATGTGTATTCAAACCACAGCTCAAATGGCGTGTTTATAGCAGCCTTATTTTAAATAATAAAGGATGGGAAAACAAATGCCTGTTATCTGATGACTGCATAAGCCTGTGGTATTTTTTATAATGCAATATTATTCAAATGTGAAAGAGAATTAAATTCTGATTCATGCTGCAAGGTGGATGAGCTGTAAAAATGTCCTGTTTGGTGGCACACACCAGATTCACAGATTCCATTCATGAGAAAGACCCAGGATGGGTAATTCTAGAGGAGAGGGGAGACTCTGCAGTTAATGGATATGGGCTTAAAACTGACTTGGAACTACAAAGAAGTGTTTAAATGGCCTTGTAATGGCTTAAGTGCCATTAAATTAAACACTATAAAAGCTAATTGCACATTGCATGAATTGCTACAATAACAATACAGTGCATATGTTGCATGTAAATGTGTATACACACACACACACACACATGGTTGAGATGAGATGTGGCTCAGTGGTTGAGAGCACTTGATGCTCATCCGAAGGACCTGGTTTTGATTTATACTGTCGACATACTAGTTCACAACTGTCTGTAACTCCAGTACCAGGCAGTCCAACACCCTCTTCTGTCTAAGTAAGCAGCAGCATGCACGGGGCACACATGCGTACATTCCGGCAAAACGTTCACACACATGAAGTCATATTTTCAATTATAAGAATATTTTTTATAAGTGAGTATAATATAAAACACTGGAACAGTAATAACAAAACCCCTGAAAATCTGTGCTAGCTTGTGCAGAAGGAGCACACTTCTCCTATCATTGCTCAATGTCTGTCCCAAAGCTTCTCTCCACTGAAGATGCCCACAGTTCAGTGCCATCAAAGGCCACAGTGTGGTAGTGGCTGTACTGGGGTGTCCTCAGACCACACAGATAGAACCAGAGTAGGGACAGCTCTACAGAGAAGCCCTCCCTGCCAGAAGCTTAGCCCTGACTCCTGGCAGGCTCCAAAAGCCCAGGCTGGCAATCCACTTGCCACTCTCCCAGCTCCAGCTCTCCCTGGGGAAAACCACCAAGAATCGACTCGTGCACCATGCTGCCCTCTTGTGGCCACCAGGAGTCTACACACAGACAATCTGGGCAAGCAATAAGCCAGAGGCTTTAAAGTTTGTTTACTGCAACCTCAGACAGGGATGCCCAAGGAACACTTAGGAGAGGCATTTGTCCATGTACAAAGCAGCCCCCAGATACGCACGCACGCATGCATGCACGCACAACACAATTTACTGCTTCGGGAAGCCTGTATTAGGACTTTGAGTCTCCTTTCTCTCTCCAGAAAAAATCACGAATCTTTCCTGCCACTGCAATCCCTGAGCCTCAGGTGCAGACACCAAAGGGCATTGGGAGGAGACCTAGGGCAGTAAGTCTCCAGAAACCCTGTCTGCTTTGTGCTCCTAGCTCACTGGGCGGGGACATATCAATTCATCTGTCCGTCAAGTTCTTCCTCTGAAAAAACTAATCAAGCCCAAATTATCCTCCACTTCATTTTCCTGATTTATGGTTCAAAGTCTTGATCTTCTGCCTAACTCAAGTCCTCCCAGACATCCAGAAACAGAAACAACCAACATAGTATTAGACTCCTCACGGAGCCTGTGAAGGAGGTCGGTCACATCACCCACTTAATAATGTCCCGTGACCCTGCAGGAAAGGACAAGTTAGCTAACCCCACTGCAGGAGTAGAAACTGAGGCCAAAGAGGTTCTATGATATAGCAAGTCCATACAACCATAGGGCAGTAGCAATAGGGTTTGCCCAGCAATGTTTGTGCTAGACTCTCCAGCTGTCTCCATGGGAGGACAATGATTGTCATCTCTCATGCTCATGGCTTTTTCCTACAGGAGAGAGATGATACATCTACGAGCAAGAGACACAACAAGTGTAGGAAGAGGAAGGGGCCACAGGCAGTGAAGACTACAGATTCACAGAGACAGTAAAATGGAGGCCCAGGAAAACCTAGGACTCCCCACCCGGGTATGCGACTCCCAATCTCAGCTGCCAACTCTAGCTGACCAGCTCTTTAGATTCCCCACCACACACCCTCTCTTGTATCTGAAGAGAGTTCTGATACCCTAAAGCTCTTAGAGAAGTTACCCAGCCCTCTCCTCCCCTATCAATGTGGAAAGCTAAGGGTGCCTGGAAAAAGGGTGGGACACAGCCTCCAGGAAGGCCAGTACTTTGGGAACAGATTGGGGAGAAACCAAAGCCTCCCACCAAAGCCTCTCTCTCCATTAGAGGTCTGACTGAGGCTTGGTTGTTCTGCAAACACTATCCTCATGAGCATCATGCCAGCCTTCCCTGCACTCCCAGCCAGAGTAGTTCTCACCCATGGAACTAGAAGGGTGTGAAATAAAGCCTTGAGAACCTCCCTGATTTCATGTCCAGCCTCTTATTTTATTATTAATGTATCAATAGTAATATATTCACCTATGTGTGCCTGTAAATCTAGGCACATAATTATATTTATTTATCCACAGCATACAGAAGGATATAGACCGTCACCTTAATATTCAAAAGTCAGATTGTATGAAATCAAGGTCCTTCTTAGACCCAGTTTTCCCATCTGTAAACAGACTGGTGTATATCTAATTGACAGGGTTGGAGCAGTGTTCTGGGATACATTAAGTGTTGAATAAATGATAAACTATAATCATCTATATAGTTTTTCCTGTAATCAATTATCTAATACTTGATACTGTGATCAGTTACTGAGCTCTCAGTAAGAGATGCTCTTAGTAGCAGTGGTGATGTGTAGGTGGTTACTCTACACCAGGCTATGCCACGGGACACTGAGTTTAACAGTGCTCTCCTATGTTAGTTCCCATGTCTTACAGATAAGAAACTTGAGGCCCACTAGAGCAAAAGGATTTGTCCACAGCTAGAGAGAAGCCCGGCTGAGAAGAGCAGTGGGAAGCAGAAATTGCCCAATGTCTAAGTCTAATGCTTGGAATTAGAACCCTGAGTTTACAACCACCCTAAACCAGAGGACCCTTTGTGGCACTACAAGCAAGGCAGAGGCAGCAGACAGGAGTTGAGGCCAGGGAGAAGGACTCCCAGTCCTGCTGAGTGCCCCTTCCCCCAGCCATCCAGGTAAATAGCTCAGCAGAGCCCTCTGAGTTTCTTTGTAATTTGAGTGGGCTGCAGGTTCCAAGGAGCCCTGGGGCTGCCAGCTTTCACAGGATTACTGCCTCTGGAGACCCTGAATTTGTAAACATTGCCCCAGGGGGAGACACAGGAATGGAAGAGACTCTGCCTTTGGCAAAGTTTCCCCAAACAGGAGGCAGGGTCTTGCAAGAGGAGGAGGATGTAAAATTGTCACATGTCAGATTGGGAGGCAGGATCTCCACTGATTCCTGGATTACAGGCTCTCTGAGTTCAGATCTGTGCTCCAGCAGGTTAGTGGTCACCCTGGCAACTCCCCATCCTTCTGGCTCAGGCTTTTATAGGACTCCTGGAGCTAAGAGATTCAGATGTAAATAAGGTGTGAAAGAAACCATCCTTTACAGAGGGATGTTATCTCTCCAGTGCCACATAAGCCATATTGATAAATTAATTTCATGTTGTTGGGAACAAACAGCCCTGCAATTTTTCTATTGTTCAGCTAACTTGGTCTCTACAGTGTGCCATTAGCTTGAATTCCTTGTCATCTAGTCAGAGCCTAGGGCAGCCATTGAATAAGATACTCCTTGACTTCTCCGTTTACCCAGTCATTGGGGTGGAGACTCAGCATCCCCCCCATCTTATTCCTGACTGCCTATTAAGATTGCGAGCTCTTCATTGAAGAAGTGAGCACAGTCCTGGGTCAGACTTTGGCATTCATCCTTATGCTCTGCCTCCCTAACATGTTTTAAATCTCTTAGGTTTTATTGTTTTAATCTTTGTGCATTTAAAAATAGTGTTCTTTTTAAAGATTTATTTATTTGTATATATGAGTGCTGTGTCTTCCTGTACACCTGCATGTCAGAAAAAGGCATCATATTCCATCATAGATGGTTGTGAACCACCAAGCAGTTGCTGGGAATTGAACTCAGCACCTCCGTAAGAACAACCAGTGCTCTTAACCACTGAGCCATCTGTAGAGCCCCTAGCACAATTCACTGTAAAAGAATAAAATTCTAGTGACATCAGAAAATATTTAAGGTAGAATATTAAATGAAGACAAGCTAGGTAGGGCTGCAGTTGTCCACCCACCCACATCTTGTCCAGCAAGAATGAAGACAGACATAACCCCAGTGTTTAATCTCAGGGGGGGTTATCTTGGGAGAAAGATGATTGCTAGTGACTTTCAAACTCTTTATATGTTTTTATTTCTCTCAAACTTTCTTCAATAAGTCTGTCTGCTTTTCAAACTAGGAAAGGTGTAACTGAACCCAAGCTACGCAGGGTCCACTAAGATGGGTGACAGTTTCCTTATTCGTAACATGAAAGAGTTGGGCTAACTTTCTGTTTTCTTTTGGTATCCAGAGAACTGATTAGAAATGGCCTATCCCAGGGGTAGGAGGGCATACTTGGGACTCTAGACTGGGGTCCAAAGGCTGCCAAATGTCACACACTGGCAGAGCCTGGTTTGATAACACCTCTATGTGAACAACATGGTATTTCCTTGCCAGCTTGGTGGCCTTTGAAGTTCCTAGTGCTCTTCTAAGCAGAAGGAACCAGGAAAACTTGACTCCTTCTACCAAGCAGCCACTTCTCCTTCCCTCCAGCAGGACCTCTGACACGCGGATCTCTTGAGTGCACTGCCTCCCAAATGCTTAAGCTGTTCCTTTGCTCCTGTAGCATCCCAGCATGTGGCCTGTCATGATTCGCCCTGCCATCTGGTCCTCCCTGTCACCCTGGTCCTCTGTGTCATCCTGGTCCTTCCTGTCATCCTGGTCCTCCCTGTCATCCTGGTTCTCCCTGTCATCCTGGTCCTCCCTGTCATCCTGGTCCTCCCTGTCATCCTGGTAGTTGGTGTGTGTCTTCTTTTCCTTTCCTTTCTTTTACTTTATTGCATTTTGCTCTTCTGATATCTTCCTTTAAAGCAAAGTCCATTTAACTGTAATCTGATTTACTCAGAGATTTCTGCAGGCATTTCAAACTCTCCCCTCTGGATAGTAAATAACATTTCAGCCAGTCTGGTAGAAGCAAGGAAAGTCTTTCTGGGTTGGCATGTAGGTTTGCTGGAGGGGGTTGCATGACCTTGGGCCTTGGCTTCAATATAGTGCAGGTCCAATATAGTAGAGGTCCTGTCCCAAGCTGAGGTGCTATTCATACTGCCTGGGGGCTCTCAGAGGGCTTCGGGGTGTGTTATATATGGTCCAGTATTATTCCTTTATTTTCTTCCTCCCATTGCTAGTTATTAAACACAGGGCCTTGTGCATGTTAGCAAGCGCTACACCCCCATTGCTAGTTATTAAACACAGTGCCTTGTGCATGTTAGCAAGCGCTACACCCCCATTGCTAGTTATTAAACACAGAGCCTTGTGCATATTAGCAAACACTACACCCCCATTGTTAGTTTTAAACACAGGGCCTTGTGCATGTTAGCATGTGCTACACCCCTGTTTGTTTATGCCCTTGTCACCTTAACTCTTCTAGAAACCTGCCCCAGTCACCCATGCCAGGAGCTTCCAGTTTCCCACGGGACACATTGCTTTGTAAGTGCCCTTTCAGAGCTGGGCTGAAATGCCCTGGTTTTTGTTGACTTCATTCAGCGGTAGTGTGTCAGTATGCAGAATCTTACCAGTGGGAGGGAAGCAGGCAGCCCTGTATTTCTGGAGCCTGTGCAGGATTCTAGGGACATGGATGGTTGGCCATGCATACATAGCCTTATTTCCATCCCATTGGAGCTGAGTGGCCTTAGGGGATGCTCACCGATCCCTTCAAGTCTTGTTTTCCTCTCTGACACAGAGAGAAGTATTTTCTTACAGGGCTGTGTGAGCATTGACTTTACTCTGTGAATACATGGCGTTTGTTGTGCCTGGAACGCAGGACATATTTAGAGTTGGAATTGTTATTGCAAGTCTATTTACATACTTGCCTCTGAAGCCAGAGCTCTCCTCTCACCAAGTGATACTACGTGGTCAAGTTTTGTGTCTGGCTTTGCAGTGTCTACTGAACCTAGAGAAGGCCATGGGCTACTAGGCATGTGGACGACTTGTCCTCATTTTCCTGCATTTTTCCTCATACCTCCTTTCATTCAATGGAGATCCCAAGGATGAGAGGTAGGGGAAATTGGATAAGAGGTAAAGGGAGTCTGATAGTATCTCAACATAGCCCAGGCTACCCTCAAGAGCCTTTGAATTCCTTGGTCCCTGCCTTCACCCCCTGAGTGCTGGTATCAGCACAGGAGCTACCACATCTGATTTATGTCATTCTACAGATCCAACCCAGGATTCCATGCATGCTAGACAAGCACTCTCCGAACTGAGCTATGCTCCCAGCTGAGACAGTTTTCTTCTGGCCAGGAAGGAACTGTAGTGCTCTGAGTGACTCAGACCTGATGGAAGCCAATTTCTTTACACGTAGAATAGAAATGATGATGAGGGGTCTGTGTGAACACGCTAGGAAGTATGGGAGGACCCTAGGGAGTCCACTGGTAATAAATATCCTTTTGTTCTTTACCATATCCTGGGAATGGGGAAGATCCTGATTAGAAAGATAGTGATGTGTGTTTGTGTTGGAGACACACACACACACACACACACACACACATGCACATGAGTAATTTTTAAATATTTTATAACTTTCTCACTTTACATTCTGCTCACATCCCCCATTATGGTAACCCCCTTCCATGGCCCTTTCCCCCATTTCTCCTTCCCCTTCTCCTCTGAGCATGTGGGGGCCCACTTGAGTACCACCACCCCACCATCCTGGCACATCAAGTCTGCAGGGCCAGGCTCATCCTCTCCCATTGAGGCCAGACAAGGCAGCCCAGCTAGAAGAACATATCCCACACCCAGGCTACAGCTTTTGGGACAGTTCACACTTCCAGTTGTATAGATCAGACACCTGCCAATTAAATTCTGCAATGTAAATAAAAAATATATCGAATAAAAAAAAGAAAGTGGAAGGTAACATAGAGCAACATTGGAAATAGTCTTCCGACCTCCACATTTGCATGCTGTGTGCACATATCCACCCATTGTTCAGGTGACATTCCTTACTGTATATGAAGGTGCATCTCTGTATTTTCAATTGTTAAATCTGTACTGACAAAGAGCTAAGTGATGGCAGGAGTTTGATGCTGTCATTTCTGAACCATCACTGTATTTTGGATTTTACATTTTGTTGATCTCTAGCTGCTCAAAACATGAGTGTCTTTGCCTGGTGGCAACTCAAGAGATATTCTGGCACTGTCTTACTGCTGATTGCTAATTATAAATATCTGACAGCTAATAGGCAAGTCAAAAAAAAAAAAAAAACTACTGGGATTGACCAGGGCAGGAGACAGACAGAGGGGAAAAAAAGCAGATGCAGGAGTATGAAAAGATACTGATGGAAGCAGAAGATAGGGAACAGAACTGTAAACAGTGAGAACCAAATGGGTAGGTAGATTGTTGCACAACTTGAAGTAAGTTGAAATGAGCTATCCCATCAAAATGCCTACAGCTTTGACCTATCCAGAAATCTGTTTTATTTATCCTGGAAGCTGCTCTGTGAAAAGCACTGTTTTCACCTATGCTCACAACAATACACACTTGCAAAACAGTATGTGATGCAGCTTCTTGGGTGTATGGATGATTAAACTGATGGACAATCTCATGGTTTCCTACATAGAGGAATCCAAGGAAGCTTCCATCCCCCTTCCAAACACAGTTGACTTTCTTGCCTAACAAGTGTAGCCCAGCCTTCTCACATCTCTCTCTTGCTCAAATACCCTTTAAGCCTTGGTAACAGGTTCTCAGGGCAGCAATAGAGCCCCTGAGAACAAAGTCTTTGATTTATTGGTTGTGCTGCATGCATAGAGGCAGAGGAGGCTCACACAGAACTAAGTACACATGTATGAATGCTCACATCTACAAGCATAATCTCTCACTCATGGAGACCCTCATCTCTGTACATACTCATGTATCACACACAATTGGAGAAACCTCCCATGACAGAGAGGCACATGTAGACACACATACTGCAAAATGGTTTTTTACAATTGTATAGCCATTTTCTCTACTGTACACTTGAGAAGCTGTCCTGAGTCACCATGAAACCAGACTTGTATGTTAGTTCATGATAACTGTGGCATCCACTGCTTCCTCCTTTTCCTGGACTTCCATCAACCACTGTCCAATCATGTTCTCTTTCAGATATCTCTGGATAAAATGGCTAAGGGTCCTGGAATGCCAACTGCAGGACCAGTGTGTTGACCAGTCTTTCAGCCTGGTACATCTGTCAAGAAAGCCATGTCACAGATGGAGGTAGATGCATAGTGCTCTCAAAAGGCAGAGAAGGGAGAGGCATTCAACAGTAAGTGACAGGCATGCTACTTTCTTCATTCAGCTTAGAATCTCTGTCTCCTCAGTTGGCTCCAGTCCTGATGGAGTGGAGAACTCCATCCAGCTGCTCCCTCAGAATCTCTCTTGACCATTTAAAGGTAAGTCACCTAAGAGATCACGGCAACACAGGTTGTGAGCAATGAATATTTCTTTATTGTCACCTGTGCCTTTGCGTAACTATTTAGTATCATTTAGCTTCTGGCAACTATATTGGTGATTTGTGGGGTTTGGATCTCCAGAACTTGAGCATGTTGTATCATTAACTCTGGTCTAAATAGAACATCAACATCACTGTCATTCAAAGCTCAGCGAGGTTGAGGCAAGAAAATCATGTGGCTAGCTTGCCTTATATGGATATCCTACCTCAAAAACTGCATGATTGTCATTCAGGAATGTCATTGTACCTGACATCTCATAGACTACAAATGCTCTTATTATGCTAACAGGAAAATGCCAGCAGCAAGGAGGATAAACTGCTCTTTAAATGTGTTAATGAAATCACCTGAGAGGTTCTTTGCTTGTGGATGGAGAATCAACAACATATCAGCACAGCCCTTCTCTCCTCTCTAGAATTGGCTTTACTTGTGATCAGGTCTAACTATGTAATCCAAACTGCCTAGATGCCTGGGTATATTTCTGTCTCTATCCCAAGAAGCAGGACTTGAGATGTAAGGCAGAATAGCATACTTTTTGTCTTCTGGGTGACTTATCTGATTACCTTGAACCTTAGTGAAAATGAAAGGAAAGATATTAGCAACTTTCTACCTAAACAATCATGAAGTTCAGAACATTTGTCCCTTCTTCATTGCTGAATTTCTGCATCCCATGTTCCTTCAGACACTGTTTAAAATTTGCATTTAACTGAGCCCAAAACATATATACGTAGTTTATCCCAGTCACACTAAACTCCTAGTGCAATTCCTGAGGGGCCTATGCTCAGGACGCTAAACAATAGGAAAATTGGCAAGATTTTCTATCTTCCATTATCTCCAACAGGTCCTCAACTTGTAGCCATAAGTTCTCCCCAGAAAACACATTCAGAGTCTACAACATAGATACTATTATTCTTTCTCTGGAGAGCTAATGGCTGAGTAGGAAGTCCATACACACCTGGCTAAAATATTCCATGTTCTCCTTCTCTTGCTGTCTTGGGGTTTTCAGGGACTTTAAGCTTCCATTAGAACTCTACACTCTCTATTTCCCCATGGTGCCTTTGCCTGATCCCCCACCCCACCTCCCCTTCAGTACTTGCATCAAGACTGAGGAAACCCAGGCAGGCTCATGAGCAGGTACACAGTTACAGAGTTCTATGTTCATGGATTTCTATTTTTTTGAGAAGACTTTGTGCATGTGATTTTTGGTATATATGTAGGTATATGAATTCATTACTAGAGCCAAGATTACCAGAGGAAATTAGAAATTGAGTACAGAACTTATGTGCAAACATATAGGTGCTTAGATCAAATAGGATCCAGATTGAATGTGGATTTTTTTTTAGTACTGAGACATGTCTGGAGCCTCATATACTGTTCATAAATTAATTTGTACTCTAGAGAGCATTGGAGATCAGAATGCTTTGTGTCCTCCTCATGTTTTGATCTAGGAACATTAAGAAGTGATGACCTGGCCCCTCAGCCTAGTCCTATACTGATAGTACCACCTCACTTACAACTCTGCACTGTCCAGCAGCAAGTCGGTCTGGGGATTGGGCTGTGTCTATGTGTACAGAGCCAGCTGTGATATGAAAAGACCTAATCTTTGTCTTCACTTAGATCAATAAGCAAGGAGAGGTTAGAATAATAGGGAAGGCTCTAACAGAAATGAAGAAAAAGTGTGTGTCTGGGAAAGATGTGGAATGGAATGTAAGCATTGCAAAAAGGACACTTAGAGATTCACTTTCTGTACTCATCTAGGCACAGACATGGAAAGGGGCCAGTGGTAAGAAAACCTTGTAGGGAGGCCCTGTGGCCTGAGCAGCAGTCGCTGCTGAGAGCAGAGCAGATCTGCACAGAGGGCAAGAGTGGAGTAGGAAGTGGACCTTGCACTGCCTTCCAAACTCCCTCTGGATACTGACCGCGGGTCCCTCGGACTGGCCCGAGCTGGGGCGCCAGGCTTGGGAACATGGCGCTGCGTGCCCAGACGCTCTAAGGCTTTAAGTCCGAGAACCCCCTGAGATCTCACTGCAGGAGCATGAGGTGTTGAGGTCGTGCAGCAAGCAGGACATGGAGGGCTGACTCTAAGGGATCAGCAACCGTGGCCACCGCGGTCTCTTCCCGGGCCTCCTCCGGGTGATCCGCACACCTGAGCCTGGCCTACCGGGCAACAGGGGCCCGGGAGCTCTGCCCGCTCCGCCAATGAGCAGGCCGGAGGCTTAGAGCCTCAGCTGGCCTTGCAGCTGCTGCTGCGGCTGCAGGCGGCACCTTCCTTCCAGCCGCTTGGAGGGCGCCGGTTTTCCTTTCAGCTGGGGCACCCTACATCGCCCCAGCAGCTCCCTGGAGGTCACCAGGCCAGCCAAGGCAGCGAAGATGACTGGGACAAGGAGTGGGACGACATCTCCACGGTGGCCTAGGAGCCAGGAGCGCTGGGCAGCGAGTGTACCCGGACCTCTCTGGCTGGGCAGAGGCGGCCAGCAGCTACCTCCATCCACAGGCTCGGACCTGTCACTGGGCTCACGCGGCATCTCAGCACACCCGCCAGAGCAAGCTGCTGGAGCCAATAGCCACCCTTGCCCTTATTTAACGTGAACAGGAAGTAAAAGTAATCGTTATTCATTTTCCTTAGATTTCCATTCCTTCCCAAACATGTCCATCAGCTTATGCACTAAGATAACTCCCAAAATGTTATAGAAGCACACTTTGCTTTATGAAGGCAATGTTTCTCTCACTCCCCAGGTATGTCCAATATTCTACCTTGATATTGTCTGTTTTCTCTTAGACATCAGTCATAAAATCAAGCTTCAATCGGCTGTAAACATTTTTAGATGCCTCTGAACATTTTTTATCTAATCCGTAATAACCTCCTTCCCTATAATAGTGAAGTGGCTACTTTTTGGTGGTTTCTTTTCTCTACCCTGCTCATACAATACAAATATTAAAATTATATATTTAGTGACTATAATTCTCACCAAAACATAAGACGTCTTTCAAAGAATATGTAGAGAGACACCAGCATTTATGTGGAAAGCCTATGAGACCCATGAGATTCAAAGTCAGGAGGAACAGCAGCCAATGGTTGTCATCGCATACTTCAAACACTAATGTAAAGATATGTTACAAAATAATAGCAACTAAATTTTGTGATGGACAAACTGAAAGGAAATTAACATGTCTGGAAAGTAGTTCCTGTCTAATTAGAATTAATGTTCAAATATTCAGAAATGTATTCCAAAGAACACAATATGTGTTGTAACTATAACAATTTGAAGAAAACCAGGGAGTTCTTAGGTTTAGGGTCTACAAAAAAGAATGACCAATTCTTTTTAAAAGTATTTGTAGTCATGGTGGTTAAAACAATTGGGTTGCATATAAAACAATACTCAAGCATAACCTGGACACTTTTTTTTGGTAAGATTTACAGAAATTGTTCTCCTGTATGCTTAAAGCATACCTCCCTTCACATAATAACGTTGTTTCTACAGAAGATTGGTACCGAATATGGCTTGAATGTCTACCTTTTCAAGAAACCACTACAGAGATGAGAGTTAGTTCATATGATCTAGAGGAATAAAGAGAGAACACTTCCTGATATGATTAGGCTATCATGAGAAACAAATTACCTATTAAAAAATACCTTTTTGGTGGAGCCTGGAAGGGAGAATCTTTGAATAAACTCAAATTTTGCCTTTCTAGTCCTGAATAGCAAACTGGTGACTAAGGTTGGTAGTCAAGCTACTGAAATCCGAGGATTCTGTAGCAGTCAGGATGAAGAACCATTGTGATGTCAGTATTCTAAGGGCCATGACAACGGACAAAAAGGCACATGCAATTCTTTCCCTTACACTTAGTGGCTTTAAATTTGAGCCATACATCTTTGTAAGGAATCACATATTTTCACAGCCATATATATACTGATAGCTACTCTTTCGGTAATTCATTACTCTACCATGCTCATATAATTTAAATATTAAAACATATTATGTGAATATCAAACTGTTCAAAACATATGACATATTGTTCAAAGAATATGTAGATAGACACCAGCTTTTATGTAGAAAGCATTTGTGAGCCATGAGATTAGAGGAGTCAGGAGGAACAGTAGTCAATGGTTATCACACACATCAAACAATAATGTAAAGAAATTTTACAAAAATAATACCAATTCAGTTTCATGATATTAAATATTAAAAGTAAATGAACATATGTGGAAGATAATTCCTTTTTATGAATTAACATTAAATCTTTTAAACTTTTTAAAAAACACAATGTATTTAGGAAAAAAATAACAATTTGGGGAAAACTGAAGCATTCATAAATTTTAGGTTGAAGTTTTACCAGGTTACAAGAAAAGTTTGTGTTTTAATGGGGAAAAACAAATTTGATACTCTAGAAAATACTCCTGTCTCATGTTCATGGTAGGTATTTTTTGAAGACTTATAGAAAGCATTCTCCTGGAAACAAAAAGTATAGTACTCCTTAATAACTTTGTTTCTTTAGGGAATTGGTACTGAATATTGCTACCGAGTAACTTTCCATTAAGAGACTGCCAAGTTAAAAGCTAGTTTTCTAGATCTGGAGAATCAAGATAGAACACTTCCTGATTCCATTAGACTATCACAAGAATCAAATTAGTTATTATATACATACATTTGCAGTGCAGCCTGGAATCGAGAACCAATCAATGGATGTGAAATGATCACTTTCCTTCTTGGCACTAAATACCAAACTGAAGACTGTAGTTGGTAAGCCAACCACTGACGTCTGAGGATTCTTTAGTAGCCAGGGTGACAGGCCATTGTGATGTCAAGATTCAAAGGCTCATCTATAACTGACAAAGTGACAAGTGCATTTCATGTCCTTAAGTCATTTGGCTTTAAAATTGTATTCTTTTAACCATCAATTGAAACATAGGAACTTTTATTAAAAAACATAATTTATAAAAATATTTGTGACTTTATAGATGATATATCTATCTATCTCTATTTACCTATATATAGGCTTTAAAATTGTAATCTTTTAACCATCAGTGAAACATAGGAATTTTTATTAAATAACATATTTTCATAAAAATATGTGTGACATGATAGATGATATATATATATATATATATATATATAGGTAAATAGAGAGATAGATAGATAGATAGATAGATAGATAGATAGATAGATAGATAGACATCAGTAATAATACCTGTTCAAGGAGAGGAGGAATTATGCCCTCTTTTCTGAGGAACCACCAGACTGACTTCCAGAGTGATTGTACCAGCTTGCACTCCCACCAGCAGTGGAGGAGTGTTCCTCTTTCTCCACATCCTCCCCAGTACCTACTGTCTCATGAGTTTTTGATCTTAGCCATTCTGACTGGGGTGAAGGGAAATCTCAGGGTTGTTTTGATTTGAATTTCCCTGATGACTAAGGATGTTGAACATTTCTGTAGGTCCTTCTCAGCCTTTCGATATTCCTCAGGTAAGAATTCTTTGTTTAACTTTGTATCCCACTTTTTAATTGGGATATTTGGCTCTCTGGAGTCTAACTTCTTGATTTCTTTGTATATATTGGATATTAGTCCTCTGTTGGATGTAAGGTTGTTAAAGATGTTTTCCCAATTTGTTGATTGCCATTTTGTGCAATTGACACGGTCCTTTGCCTTACAGAAACTGTACATTTATGAATTCCCATGTGTCAATTCTTCATCTTACAGAATAAGCTATTAGTGTTCTGTTCAGGAAATTTTCCCCTGTGCCCATGTGCTCAAGGCTCTTCCCAGTTTCTTTTCTATTAGTTTCCGTCTGTCTGGTTTTACATGGAGGTCCTTGATTCACTTGACTTAAGCTTAGTACAAGGTGATAAGAATGGCTCAATTTGCATTCTTCTGCATGCTGACCTCCAGTTGAACCAGCACCATTTGTTAAAAAGGCTACCACTACTTGGCATATACCCTAAGGATTCCCCAGCATGTAATAAGGACACATGTTCCACTATGTTCATAGCAGCCTCATTTGTAATAGACAGAATATGGAAAGAACACAGATGTCCCTCAATGGAACTATGGCTACAGAAAATGTGGCCTAATTACACTATGGAATACGACTCAGCTATTAAAACAATGAATTCATGAAATTCTTAGGCAAAAAAGGTGGAACTGGGCTACGGCTAGCTTTAACTCTTTTATCACCTTAAATTCCAAGGTCTGATATTGTCTGACCACATTGTCCTGGTCTTCTATCTCAAGGACTGGAAAAGCTAAGATTTCTGACGTATCCTGCCCCTCTCCGCGGGCCTGGTTTATAACTCTTTCTAATGGCGACTGGCGGGTCTCCGAGTTATTGTTCTCTCTAGTATTAGAGACCCTTTTTAGCTCCTGTAACTCATTAGTCAATTTCTGTAATTTAATTTCAAACTCTAACTTTTGTAATTGCATATCCTTCTGGATCTCGGCCTCTGCCATCAAGGTCACAGGCGGCGCGGATGGCGCTACAGGGGGCCAAGTTTCTCCATGAACTTCAATCGCTCCTTTCTCGGGATGAGCTATTTTTTTCCTTACAACAGACTCATCAGAACTGTCTCTGTGTTTACGAGACTCAGATTGTGGAGAATCTTCTATAACAGGGATCCTCTCCACATGGCCTTTTACTTGAAAATCTTTACTTTCATGAATAACACCTAATTTTTTTAAACTCTCTTCATCTATGATGTCCTTAATCAGAGTCTAAAGGCAGAGGGTGATATTGTCTGTCTTGGCTGTCTTTAGCGAATTACCAATTTTCAGCCAAGTTTTTTCATTTAACGTTCGTTTTTCTCGGAACCAAGGACAACAGGAATATATCCGGTCTAAGAAATCTTCTAATCTTTCTTTTTCAAACCCAATCTCTTTTGTCTGAAGTAACTCTTGAATGTTGTGTGTGTAGATCTCGCGCGAACTTTCTTGTCTCATTTTTTCTTATCTTTTTAACCCAAGTAGCCCCTGTGTCGGGTGTGTATAGTATGTTTGAAAAACAGTATCTTTCTTACACTCGTAACAATAGACACGAATTAACTAGCGCTAGTTTTGACCTCTATGTTGTTTATCGTGTGGATACTATTTCTTACCACCCTTTTTTGTGAAGCTTCGCTGGATAGGGCTACCTCAGGAAATTCTCTCGTGCCAGGTGCCCCACGTTGGGCGCCAAATATGTAGCCGCCAGCGGCTACATGTGAACCAGGTTACCTGTTGAGAGAATCTTGGGGTACAGGGACAGAGACAAGGGATTTGAGTCAAGCCTAGGATTCTGGTCAAGACTGCTTTTAATAAATTGAAGACAGGTTTTATAGACATTTAGAGGATCGGCCAACCCCCCAGAAGTCGGTAGCTTCAAAGGCGGTGCTGTGAATTCTCTGGCTCCAAGTCTCAGCGGGTCGTCTGCCTTCTGCCTGGCAGCTCAGGTAAACGCCGGCCTGGGGGCGGTGTCGATAGCCGAGGTGTAGAGCCCCTTTGTTCACAGAACAAAGGCCGGAGGTAGCCATCAGAAGAGTTGGGTGCCCGCTAGCCAACTTAGTTACAGGGGGGGGAGGATACATTTTGTGATTGCTTTCTTCTTACTCTGGTAGTACTGAGCCATCCTCACCTTCAGCTTGTTTAACTTCTTGAGTTCTGTGGACTATATCTTTGGTATTCTGTATTTCTTTGTCTTTTTTGTTAATATCCACTTATTACTGATTACATACCATGTGTGTCATTTTGTGTCTGAGTTACCTCACTCAAGATGATATTTTCTAATTTCATCCATTTGATTGCAAAACTCAGGATATATATAATGTATTAATGTCTCTGCTTAAGTAACTGATATGGGCAAACTAACAATGTAACTGGGTTCTACAAATCCTTTCCTGGTTCGTCGAATGTATAAAAGGAAGAAGCTTACTGCATATGAATATTCATCATCCTCTGCTTCTCAACTAGGTAAAGGATTTCACTAGTTACAACCTCCTGACATCACAAGTGCTGTTTGATGATATCTTGAGACCTCAAATAATGAGCTATTTTTCCTAATGTAAACAATTTTCTAGAGTTCCATTTTACAGAAATAGGATTATTATTATTTTTTTTAAAAAAAGTGTTGCTCCAATGCACAGGAGTGAGTCTGATTTTATTGTACAACTAAATAGTTGACACTTAGCCATGGGGAGTATTTTATAGTGACAATATGGAAGAATTTGGGCAGATAAATCCCTACCTTTCATTTATTGAGCAGTACATAGAATGCCCATTTTTGGAACTTTGGAAGAAACAAATACTAACATGGATCTGTCACAGGAATACAGGTGCCTAAGTAACAGAGGTGAAGGAGAATACTGAAAATGCCATTTTCCAAAGACTATGGAGAATCATGAATCAGACAAATTGGAGTCTAAGCAATAACATAATTTAATACCATTTATTAATATTAATAGATAAGAATGTGTAATACACAACATAAAATAAATATAGTGAGTGAAACTATGTAACAATATGGTTAAATATAAAACTGAAGTTGTTTCTCATAATAATCTCTTCTGCTGTGGTTAAGAGGGAGGTAGAAGAGAACATTGAAATAAAATGACCAGCTACTTCTTCAGTCATGAGGAAATTTCCATTGTGAAAAGATATATGTTGAAGTTGTTTCATTTTTCCCTGCTAAAGGAAACATAAAAATTTCATTGTACAAACATTCTCAGATGATAGATTCACCCCATTTCAGATAAGACTAGTTTTTCAGTATATTTTATGAACAAAGAATCTACACAAAGAATTACTTGAGTTAACACTATATCTGAATTTGAATAATATTGCAGGTTAAGATTCTCACATATGTGTTGTGGTGGATCCCATGCAAATTAATATTTATACCAAATGCTAGGCATTTGGCAAGATCATCTCTCAAACATCATTGTTTTTGTACAAGGATAGCACAGCTTGCTGGCACATGGTTTAATCTTGTAGTAAGTTTAGTGCATTTTTAAATCAAATAATTGTTTCTAAGTGAACCTTTTTAAAAATAATTTCATATCTAAGTTATCCTACATGACTTATGGACCATGGGAAGAAAAGGATAGAAATATAGCAAGTAATATTCTGGAATTCTTACAGGGTTTAAAAAAAGAATCCCCTTGTCATACATACATATATGTATGTATGTATGTATGTATGTATGTATGTATGTATGTGTGTGTGTCTGTATGCTTACCTATGTATATATCCATATAACCACATAATTTAAGTGTTGTTTAAAATATTTTCCAATGCTTTAATACCATGATATGCTAAAATGCTGTTCTGATATTTACAAATTTATGAAATCAAGGAATGATATTATTGTTCGTTCCCTGTGATAACTAATTAAAAGTTCTCTTAACTTGTAGGACCTTCCACCTGAGGAGCATCAGATGAAATCTTTACTTCTGTAGTATGAGCATCTGTGGTTTCCCACTGTGGCCATTTATGTTTTTTTTTTTATCATAACAGGTGACTTACCAGCAGTATTTACTGATGTCTTTATGTCATCTGACCTCTTTTGGTTATGGTCACAATGATATTGTTATTCTATCCAAATATATCTACACAGTTGTCAATCATGATATGTATGATAGATATCTGTAACACCACAATGCCAAAAAGATTGTCTTGTCATTTCACATACTTTAAAAAATTGATGTCCAAAATGATAAGGAAAGTAGCAGTAACTACAAGCAGATATGAAACTGTGAAATGAAGTCTATGTCTGAAATGGAGACTCTAAGTTCTTTGCAACTAACTAGTTAAAATTTCATATATATTGCAAAGAATGGGGAAACTACTAAAGCAATGTAACATTTCAGAACTGATATGCTGCCATAATGACTGGTGAATCACAGCAATGACTTCCAAGGTTCCTTGAATTGGTGATTTTTTTGCAGGGGTTTGGGGACAGAGACAAAGTTTTATTTTGATGCTTCGAATGGGATGGCCGTGTAACTGCAGGCATCACAATATATGACACCATCTTTGTGACAACTTTTGGGTATTTGAAGTGGCTTGGCTTCCTCATAGGAGGTTTGTCATTGATTAGAATTTAAGGTCACAGAAGGCAGGTGCCATTTGCAGTGTTCTCTCTGTGCTTCGTGTTTGCTGCCTAAGATGAGAGCCACCAGCTCTCTGCTTCCTGTTGGTTGTCCTACCTTCCTGCAGCTATGCTCCTCTGTCATGACTTTGAAGGACATTAATCTCTCTGGATATCTAATTCCCAAATAAGTATTTCGTTCTATGAGCTGCTTTAATCTCGGTGCTTTATTAAAGCAATAGAAAAATGACTAAGACAAGTTGGTGAGAAGAGGAATTTTAGTTGAGAAACTGCAACACCAGATTGGCCGATTGTCTAGGGAAGGCTATGGGATATTGTCCTGATTAACAATGGAGTTTGTAAGGACAAGATCTGCAGGATGGTGCCACCCTTGAGTTATATTGAGATAAAGAAAGGTATGGGGTGCTGGTCATGAGGCAGCACTCCTACACAGCCTCTGCTTCAGTTCTTTCCTCTTCAGTTTGGGCCCTGACATTCCTCAGTAGTTAACTGTAACAAGGAGTATATTGTGAAGTGTTAACCTGTCCTCTGTAGGTTGCTTTTCATCCGTGTTTTATCATAGCAACAGTAATAAATTAAGACACTTTCTAAATTGAGGAACCTATTTCTTGGCCTATCTTACTCTTTTCTGAGTAATACTAGTATGACTTTCTTCCTGTGGACCTTATTTCTGGAAGCTAGTTGTTAAAGAGAACCCTAGCTTTCTTTTCTTCTTTTGTTATTGTCTTTTTTGGGTTGTCTAACTTTTTTCCTTTTCAAAACATATGGTATTTATTGATTCTCTGTGAATTTCTCATCATGCCACCCAGTAACACTCCTTTTCTAGTCTGACCACATCTACTCTTTCCCCTGGAAACTTCCACCCAAAATTAAAAATTAAATATAAATTAAGTAAAGTTTTAAATTAAAATTAAACTGACAGAAGAAGGGGTTTTGAGGATGGGACTTAGAGGAGGGTACTGCAATCAGGATATAAAGTAAATAATGAAAGTAATAAAAATATCAATGCATGCAGCTTCATAGTAAAATTAAGAGCTACTGAAAAAAGACTGAGGTACATTATACTGTACCTGAAATAATTCAAACATACATGATTCTATTTTGCAGAAGTAAGAGCGAGTGCTAAAAGAACACAAATTATATTATATAACAGACACTCCAACTCCAGAAGAATGCAATCCTAGTTTGTCCTTTAATTCAGTGAACTTTCGGAGACATTCCCAATTCCTGGATCACAATGAAGACTTTGTTCCCAAAGGGAATAATCATATCCCCTTACCTATTTTGGGAGGTCACTCCCAAATCATGAGTTCAGCAAGTTGGATCCCACAGCACATGAGGGGCTACGCAGACAGATAAGGTGTAGGTGTCTAAGTGATTCCTCATAGAGGTTTTCATTTTAATAGCACAGAGATGAGCTGTTTTAGCAGGATGTAATTTGTACATGGCATCTTCAGTAGAATACTATACATAAAAAAGGAAAATTTTACTGTTGATTGTCTTACAATTAATGTTGCTTACAAAATTCTGAATACAAAGATCAGCATAAATGTTTTGTAGACCAGCTCATAGTATATTCAGAATTCAAAATAAATAAGAATATACAGCTTAAGAATTGCCCTGAGGTAACCCAGACTCAAAAGGTGAATCATGGTATGCACTCACCAATAAGTGGATATTAACCTAGAAACCTGGAATACCCAAAACATAATCTACACATCAAATGAGGTACAAGAAGAAAGGAAGAGTGGCCCCTTGTTCTGGAAAGACTCAGTGAAGCAGTATTCAGCAAAACCAGAATGGGGAAGTGGAAGGGGGTGGGTGGGAGGACAGGGGGAGAGAACGGGGCTTACAGGACTTTCTGGGAGTGGGGGGACTAGGAAAGGGGAAATCATTTGAAATGTAAATAAAAAATATATTGAATTAAAAAAAAGATCAGCATAAATGTTTTGTAGACCAGCTCATAGTATATTCAGAATTCAAAATAAATAAGAATATATAGCTGAAGAATTGCCCTAAATATTTTCTTCAAATCAATTCTCCTTATAGAATTGTAGGAAACTTTGAAAATCATGTATGAATTTCTCAGTACTACATGTATATCTGCTACCTTCACAACCTAGAGGAAGGTGTCAGGTTCCCTGGAAATAGAATGAATGAAGATTGTTGCAGGTCATGTGTGTTCTGTGTATGGAAACAGTATTGTTAAAAAGGGAACCATCTTTCCAACCACCATGGGGACATATTTAATATCTATTGTAGTATGAATCCATGTAATACTCTTGCAACACTCTGCAACACAAGGAGCAGAAAGCTCACTAGTGACCCAACACAATGCAGGTGTAACAGCTCCTGCTATAGGGAAGGCAGAGATGCTGAAGTCCTGGGTAGAAATGGGAGCACAAAGCTCCTGTTACCAAAGAAATCATTGTATGGAATATTGTACAGGAAAATGATTCTCAGAAGTAGCTATACCTGACCCAGACTTCTCTAGGTAGTTATAGTTGAGAAAGGGGAACTCAGTAATAGCTTCATGTTCTAATCAATGACATATATTTAACATGTGAAATATTCACAATACCATGGTAATAATACTAGGATGTCAATAACCCACAGGTATTATACATACACACTTCTTTTAATTTGTCTCACAGGAACTCAAACCAATACTTTAGTCTGACCTGCACACAACTGTGTAGCATGCTCTGTCTTCCAAACCATGACAGTTATAATGTAGAAGACCCTCAAGTGGTGGGATTACAGACATGGTACAACACTCTTGCTTGAGAAATGCACCGGTTTATAAAGTGAATATACATGTCTGAGCAAAGGAAACCTCTTGGCATGGGACATTGGTCCAGTTTATAATCCTGTAAATACAAACCAATATACCTTGAAAATACATTGATTCTAACTATGTGCAGTTCCCCAAGTGTTTACTGTATCAATACCTTTGTATAGAAGAAAAATTTCCAAGCAGAGATTGGTCATTAAGGACACTAAGCCAAATATCATATAAATCAGATGAAAGCAAGCTTCCTTAACTATTTCTAATGAAATCCTTTTTAATGAGGAAAATCACAAGAAAATTAATGATCAATGTACATTTTAGAAAGTATTTGAGAAACATTTCTGTTTAAAAATAGCAATTTAGCCCAGTGATTCTCAACTTGTATGCCACAATACTTTTGGGGGTCACATATCCTGTATATCGATATTCCATAGAGTATGCATAATACTCCATAATAGTTATGGAGTATTATACATAAAATTTCAGTTATGAAATGACATCAAAATGATGTCATGGTTATGGATGATCACAGCATGATTTCAGAGGATTAGGAAGGCTAAGAACAACTGGTTGAGACCCTACTTCCTTAAGATATTCTCAGCCTATCACCAACTGGAAACTTGCCTCTAAGGTGGACATTACAGGCAGAAGCCCATGTGTTCTTACCTAAAACTAGAATCAAAGATGCAGAGTTCTGGCTGCATTATCAGTGAAATAACCCTACTGTCTATTCTAAGTGCTTTTCCTGGTTTCCAGTCCACACTACTACCTGCAATCAGAGAACTGCACTCCAGTTCATAGCCTGAAGTTCTGTCTGTCTCAAAGGAGGCCAGCTTCTCTGTGGGCCATCCTGAAAGGATCCTTTTATAACTGCTCTTTGAGAGGCTTCACCCAGCAGCTGATTAAAATTGATAAACAGACCCACAGGCAAACACTGAATAGAGCACTTTGACTATTATGGAACAGTTAGGGAAGGGATTCAGGGCACTGGTGGAGATTAGGAGTCTACAGGAAGACCAACAAAGTCAAATACAGGGGTTATTCCTAAAGCTTTTGGCTGTCTGTGGAAGCCCTTCACCAACTGGCCTCAGTAGGAGCAAATGTGCTAACCCTGAAGAGAGTTGATGTGTCGAGGTGCAAGGATAACACATGGGATCCCTAACCCACTCAGGGGAGAAGGGAAAAGACTCTGTAACAGGTGAGGAGGTAGAGGTCAGCATTCAAGATGTAAAATAAATAAATAAATAAATAAATAAATAAATAAATAAATAAATAAATAAATGTGCAATAATTCTAATAACAGCTAAATAAAGGAAAAAAGAAACAGTAACTATATAAAACCAACAAAACAAACATACAAAAATTGTAAGTGTTCTTTCTGTAATTAAGCAACAATTAAACAATGGCAGCGACAGAAAATACCTCCTTCCTGTTGTATAATTGGGTCAATTTGTCTTTCTGATCACAGAGTATAAAGTTGTAATATACAAGTATACGTCTGTATACAGGCATACTTGGAATGTGGTGAACTTTCTTATTCAACACCCTGCTTTACATGTGAGAAGGTCTTACAGTTTCACTTCCATTCCTTAAAATGTGGAAATAATCAGCTATTTAATTAATTGTAAGCAGCAGCATGTTATAGAACAGAAAAGTGTCTTTGCTCATGAAATACCACAATTAACTTTCATGTTGTACCAAGGATTACAAATAAGACAAATGGAAGGTTCCCAGGTGTTCCTGTATCTTTAAATTGCTGTGAAAACTCATGGCCACCTCCAGTTACTGATCTTCACTTTCCTCCCCATGACATGGTCCCAGGTTTCTGGCAATTAGAGCCAGACACACTTTGAAAGCTCCAGGGCCAAGGATGGATCATTCAGTAACTTTGCCTAATATTATTAACCATGCCTATTCTCAGAGCATTATCTTTTCTTTTGATGTTTGGGACCATAGCTCTATAATCTACTGAGAGGCAAACTCAGATCATGGCCCAAATAAAAATAAAACAGTGATATTTGCTCCAGACTTACTGCTGCCCACTGGTAACTTAAGCTTGGTAGACTATTTAGAGGTAGGTAGGCTAATTCTTCATTATTTGACATGGGGTTAAAATGGCAATATCTCACTAATGTAAAAGTGATGCTTTATTTTTTTTGGTAGAGAAGGAAAAGAATTAAGTTTATCTACTGGACAGAGGGCAACACTCAAATCTTTCAAAACTTATTGTAAGTGTGTGATGGACCAGCTATTTTGAACTATTTTTATTTAGGAATAGTTTTTTTTGTTAAGTATGATTTAAGGCATGAATTTTGTAAAACACATTTTTAGCACTATATTTCTTGTTTTGCTATTAATTGACATGGTACAGTCATAGAGATAAAATCAATGGGAACATTTGCAATGCCAAAACAAGCCCTTCCAATATATAAGGAAGTTAACTTCCAAGAGAAGGTGTTCACCTGTGTCTTGGTGATGAATCTTTGAGATTATAAGAATTTTACTTAACATGCCTCTTATTCAGAGGTCATGTGTCCATAGTTCAAGAAAACTATCATCATCAGGCAATCTCAAGGACAAAAAGCACATCTCTAGAGTGATGCTGAATGCTGGTGATGCAAAAATTGTTCTTACCTTTAAAACGGAAGCTACTATGAGCACAGATTCTTCACTACAGTTAATATGTAGTTCAGTGTAAATCTTATCCCTCAGGGACCAGTGTGATTTTTCTGGTACGAATCGGAATATTTGATATGAACTTTGGCCCCTTCCCGCAATTATGGATAACATATCCTGTGTGGGATAAGGACAAACTTCGGTTATTTCAGATCCAAACACCTGAAGTACAAATGTGTCTTTTAAAGTAAACCAGAGCTATGGCAATAATGGACGCATAGTTACAACTGAAAGGAATGAAGAAGACATTTCACTTTTTTTCTATTTTAGCTTCCAAATATATTTTATTCCCTATCGATTTTTTCCAACTTTGAAACATCAATGTTTCTTGGAATTAATTAATCTTCAAGACTGAATCACACTTCTGTTCACCAAAGGATTTTGGTGGTCAGTGTTCTCTTACTTTTTCTTTTCTCCTATGAATATCTTTCCCAAGCATGCCATTCCAAGTTACTATTGGGATAGTTCTCTTTCACAGAACAAATTTCTCTTTTACTTCCTGTCTGTCATGGCCTCTATTATGAATCCTAACATTTGTGATTTTAAGAAAGCTTTCTTTATGCACTATAGTACTGACAGTTTTATTTCCTTCATCTGTGACTTGTTATTTTCCAATGTCTACATCTAAAGATGCTGTCACATTTAAGAACCCAAGCAAATGTCAATCGTTCTCCGGTGGTTTCATTCTGTAGAAGTGATGAGCAAACACAGATTTACTCCACATTTTCTCTCATTATAATTGACTACATGAGTACAGGCATTGATGACAGTAACTTATACTCTAATAAACCTAGGGAATGGGCAGTAATTCTCATGTGTCTAACATGATAACTTGTTAACATGCACAATAAATTCCTGGCACAGGCATAGTGCTAAAATAGATCCTGAACAGTGAAAGAACATTTCCAATGGAAATCTAGTAGCATATTTAAAATAGACTAAACCATATTAGGTGCCAATTTTATATAGCCCAGTAGCATAAAAAGATCAATATATATCAAAGAATAATATGTATATCTAATTAATTGATAATATCAAATAGATGTCTATAAATGTTTTAAATTATAAGATTTAGTAATCTCAGAGGCAATTATATTAAAGTACAATCTAGAGTATTATGGAGTCAAAACACTGCTGAAGATATTGACAGTTGGAAAATCAATAGGGCACTTCCAAAGATTCATTACATTCTAAAAACTGGTGAGTTTGGGTCTTTTCTGAAATCAGTTCAACTCATGGGAATACTGTATCATTTCTCTTTTTTTCCTTTTTCTTTAAATCAGAAGACTCAAACTTCAGTGGGATTTATATCTGTTTTAAAAGGATCTTACCCTCATGAATAGGTTATCTGTACATTCATCAGTTTGATAAAATAATTTACTTAGAAGAAAGGTACCCAGAATCTGTGTGAAATAGGTCACTTGTAGAAACCCAAAATGAAACTCATAAGTACAGGAGAAGGCAGCATTCTGTCCAAACAAACAATGGGTGGAAATTTATAAAATACTTGTTTTTTTATTGGTGCAATAGTAGTTTGAAAAGGTGTTTGTAATGTTATATCCATATTGCCTTCTGGTTTCTCTGAATCTAATAAAGGGAAATCATTATTTGCCGTAATTGATCTCACTTAGTTCTTGCATGACACTCCCATTTCATAGCTTGCATGCCTTATGCTTCACCACAAATACACAGAAAATAAGTGATCAGTATTATAAAATTTCTAATAATGGCATTGCTTGATAAGACATTGGATAACTTGTAGTATATGGCCCATACTTCTGGTATACAAAGTAATTTCTGGGTTTGCCTTGAAAGCTATGCATATAGGTATTAGAGTCAAACAATGAAATAGTACCAACATGTTAGTTCACCTGTGTGGCTTTCTGACTGAACAGCAATGGCCAACTGCAAATTATCAGCAATATCTGCACTTCAAAACACAACTTGCCTGGCTATATTTCTACTACAGTACTTGGCTTCCTCGCTACTACCCCCTCCCCCCGAACCGAGAGCTCATATCTGAGATAGATCATGGTGTCTATCTCTCATATGGGTACATTAGGCTCTATGTTAAGACTATCATAAGAGAAAAGCGTGGTAGAACATGCCTTTATACCCAGATCTCAGAAGCTGAGCCGAGAGGATGGATCATTGTAAGTTTAAGGTCACCCTGGTCTACACAGGAAATTTCAGAGCAGTCAGATCTTTTACGTAGGGAAAACGTAATTTGGTGTTGAAAGGTTGTTCTTTGTATTATACACATCTATATCAATACTCTATATATCAAAGTAAGTGACACATCCTTAAGTAATTACAGAATCTCCTTTCTGGGATTTACCTCTTAGATAAATTCATGATCATTGGAAAGAGGTACCAAAATATGGAGGCAATTTCTTACAATAGGAGTTTATAACCCATAGGTGAAGTTTCCCTTCACATGGTTTAGTAAATATTTCATTGCTGTTTGTTATAATTCATAGTTTAAGTGCTAAATGATTCTAAGTTTTAAGTATACACACCTATAATACTCTCCTAGAGAAGAGGAGCCACTGGACTTTCCGCCAGTGCACAATGGCCCGGGGTCCATGTCCTCCCACTATGGCAGCTGCTGAGTCCATGTTCTAATTCTTTATGTTGCTGATGTTAGATGGAGAATTCGGGAAAATGAAATATTTGCTCCATGTGGATGAAAAAATGATGTTTCTTACCACACTGCAACCATGTCTAATCTGAAAAATTTTGGAGAGTTTTCGATTATAAATGTTACCAGGAAATCTGTGATAAAACAGGGCAAATACAGAGGGTCTCTGCCATTTTGCATGGTTACAAATCACATTTTATTTAAAACTCTTGGGGGCTAAAAGTATGTAGTTCAAAATTGTGAGAAAATATTAGCTTTAGTAAATCATAGGGGTGGACTTCTTGTAAGAAATTTAAACATTGTAAGATCAGATATTCAAGTGAGATCATCATATCCCAGTTTGATATAAAATGTTTTCCAGTTTTCACCTTGTGATGACCAGTATGTTATACACATTGGTCACTTGATTAACTTTGGATGTCTTTGACATATTCATGGCTGTGCATATTTGTTAGGGTCCTTATAGAAACAGGAGGGAAGATGACCTTTGAATTTGGTCATTTAAGTGGGATTCCATCCTACACACAGTTCCCAAGGGCTAACTAAAAAGCTAGAGACAGGCGAACCCATCTGAGCAGAAACATTCCCATGTCTCTGATGGCTCAATGCAGAAGCTATGGGAACAGTGCAATCTCAGGTTTATTATGCTGGGAGGTATTTGAAATAATGCCTATGTGGAGGAAACTGGAGACTTATGGATCTCCCATGTCAGGGTCTTTTGAATCCTATTTTTTCCTTCTCATATTTGACCCTATATAATATGAGGAATATTTATTCTCAGTTATGCTGTCCTAAAATATATTCCTTTCAGGTCAAAGGGCAGTTGGCCAATTAATAATGATTCAGAAATTCAAATACTGAGAGTCAAAATAAACATTTAATATCAATACTGTAGAAGTTTTGATATTTTAGTATAGTTTTTGAAAGGCAAATAGAAAATTGTACTCTATATTTTCTCTAAACCAATCATAACCAGCATCAAGAGGCCAACGGTATATTTAACCACACTAATTTTATATTGCCTTTCTTTGGTTGAATAAACCACATTGAAAATGAGTAGAATTTCACACATTCTACACTAATTATATCAGAATTCAGTCTTGATTGCTGAACACAGTACCCAGGATTTTGATCATTTCACAGCATTTTTCTCATTGGTTTAATCTAAGCATATTCTATATCAGAACTGACAAAACACTGAGTCATTGAGCTCAAATACGCATTTATATTTTTCTTACGTAAAATCCACCAATGACATTTCCTCTCCAGATGAACACCATTTAAAGTTTTACTTATTTTACAAAATGAAACAAAAGCAAAATCAAAACCATCATCATCAACAACAAAATAACCTAGGCTCTCAGAATAATCCCACATTCCTATCTCATTGTAAAGGCTTCTCAAAGCTAGGCTTAAATTTTATGCCTAATTACCTTTCGGCAATAAAATTTTCCAGGACTTTATTGTGATAGCTAGGAAGCCATGAGATATATGGTGTTATATCAGCATATAGATGGTAAGGTGGCATTAGGTTAATAGAAGAATTTCATGCAATTTTATATAAAATCCTAAAATGTCCCAGAAGAGGTCAGGGATACTGATTCTCCCAGAATTTCTTTTGTTATTGAGAATAGTTTTAGATATGCTGAGTTTTTTGTTATTCCAGATGAATTTGAGAATTGCTCTTTCTAACTCTCTGAAGAATTGAGTTGGGATTTTGATGGGTATTGCGTTGTTCGAACTATTAAAGGAAGTCTGCTGACTTCTAAATTATATAACCAGTGACTTGCTATAACCCAAAAGATCAATAACAAAGAAAAATTAGCAGCAGTGCGGAGGTAATGTGTGGTTAAATATGTGAACAATATCAACAAAATAGAACTTATATTTGCTTGCACACATTAGAGATTATGTATCCCAGAAATATTCACTAAAAATACTGACTGACGACAAAAGTTTCAATTGTTCACAAACATGGAAGATCCTGCTATACCACTCCTGGGCACATACCCAGAAGATTCCCCAGCATGTAATAAGGATACATGCTCCACTATGTTCATAGCAGCCCTATTTATAATAGCCAGAAGCTGGAAAGAATCCAGGTATCCCTCAACAGAAGAATGGATGCAAAAAATGTGGTATATATACACAATGGAGTACTATTCAGCCATTAGAAACAATGAATTCATGAAATTCTTAGGCAAATGGATGGAGCTGGAGAACTTCATACTAAATGAAGGAACCCAGTCTCAAAAGAGGGTATGCACCCACTAATAAGTGGATATTAACCTAGAAAACTGGAATACCTAAAACCTAATCCACACATCAAATGAGGAACAAGAAGAACAGAGGAGAGGCCCCTAGTTCTGGAAAGACTCAGTGTAGCAGTATAGGGCAAAACCAGAACAGGGAAGTGAGAAGGGGTGGGTGGGAGAACAGGGAGAGGGAAGAGGGCTTATGGGACTTTCGGGGAGTGGGAGGCCAGGAAAGGGGAAATCATTTGAAATGTAAATAAAAAATATGTCAAATAAATAAAAAAAATTAAAAAAAGAAAACAATATTGTTAAAATATAAAAACAGATAGAAAATATATTTTGCAGATAAGATACATTATGGAGATTACTCAAAACACAGTCAACTCTAAAATTTAGTTTAGTTCCAACTTTCTTCACAGATCCCCAACTTTCCCCAAGGGAGAATGTTGACTGATATGTAGAGTCAGTAAAATTTGTCCTTCAAAAGAGGAAAACTAAGAGCAGATTTTCTGAAATGCTTGGATTGCAAAAGAATCTCTTCTTAGGTCAAAGTGCCTCTACTGAACATCTGAGCAAACTAGCATACCTGAGAGATCAATACCTCAGGTCAAATTCTATTTTTAAATAACAGAAATACACAGTTATGGTAACTATAACAAAGACAACCATATTCAGTTATTATCTAATTTCTGAACATCAGAAAATCATGCCTATCACTGGAAGCATGGGATCACATGAGGTCATGGCTCTTAGAGAAGGTCTCTAAAGAAGGTACTGTTTCTCTAAACAAGCATGATTCCCTACTCTGTTCTAAATAAATAAACTAAAATCTGCACTTAACGTAGCCCTTATCCATACATCAAAGTAGGTTCTCTTGGTAAAGAATGGAGAGTATCACAGAAAACCACAGCTATTCAAGGTACAGAGAACAAAATATCCTGTGGCTACAAGCCCAACTGTGTACAAATTGCATACTAACTCCTGAACCTTGGGCTCCAAACATTGGTTAAAATAGTCAGAAAGATCGTACACCAGAGAATCAGGTAATCTCCTTTGAGATTGGGCCTCTTAGACATGTTGGGAAGGCTTCACATCTGAGAGTCCAACAATATAATAGGCTTGTCAAAACAATTTCTCATCAAAGCATCATCCTTGATTGCATCACTAACTGGGAATGAGTAAATCTTGTGAAGACAAACTTCACACAATTAGTCCATATACTACCGAGGATACTGGACTTGTTGTTTGAACATATTTACAGACACATTTTTATTTACATGATAATAACAATGAATGAAAACTGGCCATGTATCTTCACAGAAGTGGAATATTGACTGGAAACAAACTCAGACCAAGGGACAAGAAGGAATGAAATGATGTAATTGAATTTTAATTTTAATAATAAGATACAAATTATATTTTTATGGTGCTGAGGGTATGGCAGAGTACTGAAGAATACCTGTTTCACAGCCATGAGGACCCACATTTGGGTACCAATGCTTCATGAGATAGAGATATGCGATCATGAGTATGTATAACAAAGAGATACATGAAGGAGTCTATACTGTATACTGAGGAAAAGAAATCTGCCTCTCAGAAAAAAGGACAGAGTGACAGAGAATGAAGAAGCCTGGTAGTCAAATGCATCTGACTAGGCATGCATACCAGGGGACACTCATATGCATGTATGAAGTGACCTCCACATGGCCACATGAATAAATCACATGAAAGATATTTAGCTACATTACGGCTCATTCTGACTGGATTTCTGTTTGAGTCCTTATTCCTTACATTGTCAATAGCAGAGGAACCTTTCACCTTGCCAGATTTCTCTCATACATATGTACTATCACTCAAGGGAATTCATGATGAAGGAAACTACTCATGTAGACTCAGAGGAATCCTGAAGGCGGATGATGCAAGGACTTTCCCTACCTTTAGGATCCAGGCCACTTCATGGACTGAGTGATATTTTATATCCACTTCTTCCCTAGAACCCAATGTTTCCTTCAGCTTTTTGCACGATGTCTCATTGGAAGAAATGATGAATAAGCCCTGTGTTGTGGGGCCTTTTTCTCTTATTACTACAGGATGTCCTAACAGGAAAATAAGGGAAATACCTGTCAAATGTCATGGAGCACAGAGCACTATCTGCTCATGAAAACCAGACCAATGGTGAGCACAGGTGCAGTGCAGGGGCTGGCATTGACAAGCCTCGAACAATATTTATTTAAATTAGAACAACATTTTTATTTTCTGAAAACATTTCTTCAAGGACAAAAGGGAAATAAACACAACATCACATGAAGAAAATATAAAAAGTATATATTACCAATCTTCTAAACTACACACAAGTTTGTTAATAATTATGGCAGGGTAACATATGAAAGCACTAGAGTCGTGGGTGAAAATCAGTAAAAATGTTTACTGTAAAGGAATTGGATCTAAGTCACAAAGGTGTTGAAAGACATCAGGAAGATTGCTCTTCTATAATACTGAGCATTTGCCATAGCTGAAATCAAACAGCAGAGGCAACAGTGCATTTCCCGGCAGGACTATCTGCTCTTCTGGTCTTCTCTGTCCTGAGGACACATCTGGTTTAGCTAAGTTACTGAGTATTCTATTTAATGTCACTAGTTAGAAATTACTTTTATACTACACTTTCTCTTTAATCACTGTTTTGTATAACCTAGAAAGTATTAAAATCAAATTGCATGGTGATCATTATACATACCTTGTGTTTTTAGTGCAATTTCAACAGTGACATGTTAGAATATCAACTTTACATACATTTTGTAGCCATTAGCATTTTAAAAAGTCAGAGAGAAGGTGAATCCCTGAGCTTCATTCTATTCTGTTTTACAGGAGGAATGGTCTTCAATGCTCTGCATGCTACATAAGAGTTACATTTATGATCTACACTAAATCCAATAGTGAAAATGGAACAATAATATAAGTATTAGAACAATAGACACTTTTTAAAAAATTCATTCATTTCATTTACATGAGTAAACTGTACCTGTCTTCAGACACACCAGAACAGGGCATCAGATCCTATTACAGATGGATACGATCTATCATGTATTTGATGGGAATTGAACTCAGAGAGCTAAACAAAGAATTCTCAACTGAGGAATAATGAATGGCTGAGAAGCACCTAAAGAAATGTTCAACATCATTACTCATCAGGGAAATGCAAATCAAAACAACCTTGAGATTCAGCTACACATCAGTCAGAAAAGCTAAGATCAAAAACTCAGGTGACAAGAGTGCTGTCAAGGATGTGGAGGTGGGATTGCAAGCTGGTACAACCAGTCTAGAAATCAGCTTGGTGGTTCCTCAGAAAATCATAGTACGACCTGAGAACCCAGCTATACCACTCCTGGCATATACCAGAAACGCTCCACTAGGTTCAGCCTGATTTATAATAGCTGGAAACTGGAAAGAACCCAGATGTCTCTCAACAGAGGAATGGATACATAAAATGTGGTATATTTACACAATGGAATACTACTCAGCTATTAAAAACATTGAATTCATGAAATTCTTGGCAAATGGATAGAAATAGAAAATTTCATCCTGAGTGAGGTAACCCAATCACAAAAGAACACACATGGTATGCACTCAGTGATAAGTGGATGTTAGCCCAGAAGTTTGGAATACCCATGATACAATTTACAGACAAATTAAGCTCAAGAAGATGAAAAACCAAAGCATGGATACGTAGGTCCTTCTTAGAAGGTGGAACAAAATACCCATGAGAGAAGATAGACAAAGTGTGGAGCAGAGACTGAAGGAAAGACCATCCAGAGACTGACCCACCTGGGGTTCCATTCCATATATAGTCACCAATATCCCATATACAGACACTACTGTGGATGCCAACAAGTGCTTGCTGACAGAAGCCTGATTTAGCTGTCTCCTGAGAGGCTCTGCCAGTACCTGACAAATACAGAGATGGGTGCTCTCAGCCAACCACTGGACTGAGCACAAGGACCCCAATATAGGAGCTAGAGAAAGACCCAAGGATCTGATGGCAAGGAGCTTGCAGGCAGATAGAAGGAGCAACAATATGAACCCACCAGCACCCCCAGAACTGCCAGGGACTAACCTACCAAGCAAAGATTACATATGGAGGGATGCATGGCTCCAACTGTATAGGTAGCAGAGGATGGCATTGTTGGACACTGAAGGGAGGAGAGGCCCTTAGTCCTGAGAAGGCTCAATGCCCCATACAGAGGAATACCAGGACAGGGAAGTAGGAGTGGGGGGTTGGTGAGCAGGGGGAGGGGGATGGGATAGGGATTTTAGGAGGGGAAACCATGAAAGGGGATAACATTTCAATTATAATTAAAGAAAAAAATAAAATACCCAATAAAAAAGAAATGTTTAACATACTTAGTTATCATGGAAATGCATATCAAAACAACCCTGAGATTCTACCTCATAGCCAGAATGGCTAAGATCAAAAACTCAGTGGCCAGCAGGTGCTGAGAAGAGTCGGGAGAAAAAGGAACACTCTTCCATTGCTGGTGGGATTGCAAGCTAGCACATCCAGTCTGGAAAACAGTTTAGCAGTTCCTCAGAAAATTGGACAAAGTACTACTGGAGGACCCAGTTATCCCACTCCTGGGCGTATTCCCAGAAGATGCTCCACCATGTATTAAAGACACATGCTCCACTATATTCATAGCAGCCTTATTTACAATACCAAGAAGCTGGAAACAACCCAGATGTCCTTCAACAGAGAAATGGGTACAGAAAATGTGGTGCATTTACACAATGGAGTACTACTCGGATATTGAAAACAAAGAATTGATGAAATTCTTAGGCAAATGGATGGAGCTAGAAAATATCCTGAGTGAGGTAACCTAATCATGAGAGAACAGACACTGATAAGTGGATATTAGCCCAGAAGTTTGGAATACCCAAGATACAATTCATGAACCATATGAAGCTCAAAAAGAAGGAAGACCAAGGTATGGATACATTGGTCCATCTTAGAAGGGGAAACAAAATACCCATGGGAGGAGATATGGACAAAAACTGTGGGGCATACTCTGAAGGAAAGACCATCCAGACACATCCCTACATATAGACCCATCACATATATATTCACCAAACTCAGACACTATTGTTGATGCCAACAAGCTCTTGCTATAGGAGCCTGATATAGCTGTCTCCTGTGAGGCTCTGTCAGTGCCTGACAAATACAGAGGTGGATGCTCTCAGCCTACCATTGGACTAAGCACAGGATCCCTAATGGAGGAACTAGAGAAAGCATCCAAGGAGCTGGAGGGCTTTGCAGTCCCATAGGAGGAACAACAAATTCAACCAACCAGTACCCCAGAGCTCCCAGTAACTAAACCACCAACAAAAGAGTACACATGGAGGGATCCATGTCTCCAGCCCCATATGCACCATTGGATGGCCTTGTTGGACATCAATGGGAGGAGAGGCCCTTGGTCCTGTGAAAGCTCAATGCTCCAGTGTAGGAGAATGCCAGGACAGGGAAGTGGGATTGGGTGGGTTGATGAGCAGGGAGATGGGGGGGTTTCCTAAGGGCAACCAGGAAAGGGGATAATATTTGAAATGTAAATAAAGAAAATACCTTTTAAAAAAAGGAAGAAAAATGCTGTTTAATTCTAAAAATAATACCTGGAATGGAAATGTATGATGGTGCAACTACCTGATGTAACTTTCAGTCATCTTAGAAAAAGAAAAAATATTTTTTCTTTATTCTGCTTTAGCATGTGGATCAATCTTGCTTCATGTTGCTTTCTTCATATCACATATAAACATGGGTGCATGCCATATCCACTTAGATTTTCCATATGCAAAAATTTATCCTATCTCTCTCCTCTACCCTCCTATGTCTCCATCTTCCATTATTCTACAAATTGCCTGTCACTCCTAGTCATGAACTTGAAATATCAGTTTTGGTTTTGTATTCACATATACAGTCACAGGTTGCGATGTCCTCAGTGAATATCTTCAGTGAGAACGCTTTCTTGATACTCCTCTTGGATGCATTAATGGATCTGCTCAAATGCAATAAAAACACACAATATAGTAAAATAAATTTGCTAGTAGCTTATTTCATGCTAATCACTTTAATAGTTTATAAGTACCATCATAGTGTTAAATACAAGGCAATCAGTTTATCAATATGCACTATTGGATTAGGGAATATTTAAAAATGTTTTAGAACCAAAGGTATGGCCAGTTAATAACACATTGATCTAGGAAACACAGCCAGTCCTCAGAAGGTTTTTGTTGCAAGGTTGCTGTCAATTAGACTACATATGAAAAAAATTACAATCCAGAAATTTAGGGCACACCTGTAATCCAGATCTTGAGGCTTTTGACTTGGACCTTGATATGGAGATATTGAGGCATAGTGGCCATGAAAACATTAGGCCCAGGCAAGGTAGAACACACCCACTATTAATTTCTACAATCTAAGGGAAGTGGATCTGAGTTCAAGGTCAGCCTAGGACAAAGCAAGGTCCCAATCTAGGCATGGGGGTAAACACCTTTAATCTGAGCCAGTCCTTCTGTTGGAGGCTTATATAAGGACTTTGGAAGCAGGAAGATTCACTCTTCTTTGCCTGCTTATTCTTACTGCCAGCAAATCTGATGATATCTACTTCTTCAGGATTCTAGTTTATAAAGAAGACCAGGTGAAACAAACTAGCCTCATAGACTGAAAAACTACTAGATTTTTTGACTTCCCATTCACAGCTACTTACTCATTGTTGGCTTAGTTAGACTACAGACCATACGTCATTACAGTAAATTCCCTTAATATATAGAGGCAGTCTCCATAAGTTCTGAGGGAAAGTTCTGTGACTAATACACAAGGAAAAGGCAAAAATCAGCTTGACATTAAAGTAGCAGGTGGCTTTAATGGACATGGTGCAGTAACATTTATGGAGTGGAATTTAACGTAATACTAAAGAGTGCTGTTTACTTTAATATAAAAGGAGGCAATGACTGCACTTCCTCAACATTAAATGAAATATGTGATAGACAAAAGGATCTAAAGCAGTATCCGGTGACCATCTAATCAATACCAGGGTTGAAGACAGTCTGCAAAACATATTTTTAAGAAAGATATTAAACACAAACTACAATTCCCATATCAGTACAGAATTAAAGTATAATCACAAGTAAAATACCTTCTCAGAAAATAGTACCACTGATCTTTCTGTTCTTTTGAATTGTAATGTTAAAAGAAAAAAAGGTTAGAGTCTTGATAAAAGTAAGACTTTTAAGATTATTGCTCATTAAAATTACTAAAGCCAAGTGCCATCATGAGGGTGCAGGTGTAGATGGAATTCTCCACATGACTGCCCTTCTGAATGACATGATTCACTGGAACACTTGTGTGACAGGAAGATGACTACAGTGTGGAAGATAGTCGGGAATGTCAAGACTTGACTGTGTTCTAAGAGCTGTGTGACTATGGCAGGGCCAACAATCGCTCCTAGATTTAGTTTCATTGTATAAAGGGATAGGTAAGGCAGTGTCCTCTTAGCATGAGGTCATGGCACATAGAGAGGGATCATTATTCACACTAAACTGCAGGTAAGTATATGACCATTGTTTAGAAGACACTTCTTAGACAAATGGATGGAGGTGGATAACAGCATACTAAGTGAGGTAACCCAATCTCAAAATATCAGTCATGGTATGCACTCACTAATAAGTGGATATTAGCCTAGAAAATTGGAATGCCCAAAACATAATCCACACACAAATGAGGTCCAAGAAGAACGGAGGTGTGGCCCCTGGTTATGGAAAGACTCAGTGTAGCAGTATAGGGCAAAACCAGAACAGGGAAGTGGGAAGGGGTGGATGGGGAAATATGGGGAGAGAAGAAGGGTGGGAAGCCAGAAAAGGGGAAATCATTTGAAATGTAAATAAAAAAAATATATCAAAGAAAATAATACCAAAAAAAAAAAAAAAGAATACACTTGATGCAGGGAGAACACCTTTTTAGAAAAAAAATATTGTGTGTTCCCTTGGGTGAATTGGCATACGAAACAGGAGGTCCTGGAAACTAGTGCTTCATCTGTGTGAGTCCTCACATCAACTCTCCTGGCACAAATTAATAATTAGCTCAACACTATTCCACTGCAGCATGTAATTCTCTAATTTAAGAGGGATTAAATATGATAACATTTTTAACTGCAAATTTTGTGTGTGTGTTCACTTGGGTATATAAATCTGTATTGGACACTGTTAAGCTAATATGTTGGTCCAAAACTGAAGACACTTACACTGCCTCTCTCAGATTCAGGAGAAAAATGACACAAAATAAACTCTGAATCAAAAATCATATACATACACATATACATGTACATATACATATACTCTTCAAATGTGTGATGATTTTGAAACATGATACTACAGAGAAAATTTTCCACACTATTTCCATACCATATAACAGTCAAAATATGGGAATGTATAATATTTACTAAAGGATACACATGCACACTCATATACAAACAAACATGTCAAATCAAATGAAACATTTGTACTTATATTTTCTTTTTACCTCAATACATCTAATTGTATATATACAATGGTATATATTTGTATATATACATGTATATATATATATTCAATTATATATATTATATATATTTGGTTCATATATATATGAACCAAAATTCAGAAGAAATACATAAATCTGAAATCTCCAATTTAAATGTCTGCTAAGTAATTACCTTCCTTGCAAATGGAAATAATGAGGATCATCTCCTATGAAACTAATAACGCTCTTAACATAACATGAAAGACCTCCTCAAAATAATTTAACTTTTTATTCACTAGACAGCAGAATCAGGACACATATATGGTCTTTCAAGAAAAACATTCATTTTAGTTTTCTTTACTCTCAAAAATTAAAGTAAATTTCTCTCACATATACCAACTACACTTGAAAGGCACACTATGAGTATATAAATATATAAATATATATTTATATATATATTCATTTTTCATTCAAATGAGTTGATTACTATCTTCTAAAAACTGTGAGTATTTTCAAGTGTGGCCTGAAAATGAGTTGAATAGAAATAACAAGAAGGATGACAGATTGACAGACAGCCTGGACATTCACCTATTTTGAGCCTGCATCAGTCAGACACTAATTAATGTTTTCAATGCTGGGAGCTTACAGTGACTGATCGGGGAGAAATCCAAATTTGCCCTATTATTCTCTTCTAAACATTTCATTTTTTCACAATTTTTGAAGTGGATATTCAGGAATAGTATTTATGGATGAACAGAAAGTTTATCTCCTCAAGGCGAATAAACTGTATCATTCATGTCTGTCATCAAAACCATTGACAAACTTATGAGAACATACCTTAAATTATTTAATTGATAATGTCAGTATCAACTTCATACCTTCTAAAATAATATGAAGGCTATGATCATGGGCAGAGGAGAATATATGTGATGTGGTCCCAGAAAACACCTCCATGGTCATAAGTTAGAGTGCAACTTTGTATACTGCTTCATTTAATCACGGCACTTTTCTCTAGTATGTGCAGAATCACCAACCAGGAAGAACTCAGTGCCTGCAGTTTCCCCTGATTAGTAGCTGCTATTAGGAGGGACCAACTAACACCAGAGATAGCCAGATGGTGAGAGGCAAAATAAGAACATTATCAACAGAAAGCAAGGCAGCATGGCAACACAACAGGAAGTCCTAGATACTCCAACTCACTTGAAAAGAAAGATTTGGATTTAAATTCACAGCTCATGATGCTGCTAGAGGACTTCAAGAAGGACATAAATAACTCCCTTAAAGAATTACAGGAAAACTAACCAAACATGTGAAGGAATTGAACAAAACCATCCAGGATATAAAAATGGAAGGAGAAACAATAAAGAAATCACAAAGGGAAACAACTCTGGATATACAAAACCTAGGAAAGAAATCAGGAGTCATATAAACAAGCATCACCAACAGAATAGAAGAGATAGTAGAGAGAATCTCAGGTGCAGAAGATACAATAGAAAACACTGACACAACATTCAAAGAAAATGCAAAATACAAAAATCTCCTAAACCACAACATTCAGGAAATCCAGGACACAATGAAAAGACCAAACCTAAAGATTATAGGTATAGAAGAGAATGAAGATTTTCAGTTTAAAAGGCCAGTAAATGTCTTCAACAAAACTATAGAAGAAAACTTCCCCAATCTAAAGAAAGAGATACCCATGAACATACAAGAAGCCTGCAGAACTCCAAATAGATTGGACCAGAAGAGAAATTCCTCTTGACACATAATAATCAAAACACCAAATGCACTAAAGAAAGAAATAATATTAAAAGCAGTAAGGGAAAAAGGTCAAGTAACATTTAAAGGCAGACTAATCAGAATTACACCAGACTTCTTGACAGAGACTATGAAAGCCAGAAGAACCTGAAAAGATGTCATACAAACCCTAAGGGAACACAAATGCCAGCTCAGGCTGCTATACCCAGAAAAACTTTACCATAGATGGAGAAACCAAGGTATTCCATGACAAAAACAAATTTACAAGTACCTTTCCACAAATCCAGTCCTTCAAAGGATAATGAATGGAAACCTCAAAAAGGAGGGAACTGCACCCTAGAAAAAGAAAGAAAATAATCTTCTTTTAACAAACCAAAAGGAAGAAAGCCACATAAACAAAACTCCACCTCTAATAACAAAAATAACGGGAAGCAACAATCACTTTTCCTTAATATCTCTTAATATCAATTGACTCAATTCTCCAATCAAAAGACATAGACTAACAGACTGGATATGTAAACAGGACCCAACATTTTGTTGCATACAGGAATCCCACTTCAGACACAAAAACAGATACTACCTCAGAATAAAAGGCTAGAAAACAATTTTCCAAGCAAATGTTCCAAAATAGACTTTCAACCTAAAGTAATCAAAAAATGTAAGCAAGTGTACTTCATACTCATCAAAGGAAAAAAATCTACCAAGATGAACTCTCAATTCTAAACATCTATGCTCCAAATGTAAGAATACCCACATTCATAACAGAAATTTTACTAAAGTGCACATTGCACCTCACATTATAAAGTGAGAGCCTTCAAGAGCCCACTTTCATCAATGGACAGATCATGGAAACAGAAACTAAACAGAGACAGAGTGAAACTAACAGAATTTAGGAACCAAATGGATTTAACAGATATTTATAGAACATTTTGTCCTAAAACAAAAGAATATACCTTCTTCCCAGCACCTCATGGTACCTTCTCCAAAAGTAACCATATACTCGCCTTGGACACAAAACAGACCTCAACAGATATAAGAAGATTGGAATAATCCTATGCATGTACCCTATCAGATCTCCAGGGACTAAGGCTTGTCTTCAATAACAACAAAAACAAGAGGAAGCCCACATGGAAACTGAACAACATTCTACTCAATGATAACTTGGTCAAGGAAGAAATAAAGAAAGAAATTAAAGACATTTTAGAATTTAATGAAAATGAAGGCACAATATACCCAAATTTATGGGACACAATGAAAACAGTGCTAATAGGAAAACCCATAACTCTGAATGCCTCCAAAAAGAAATTGCAAAGAGCATACACTAGCAGCATGACAGCACATCTGAAGGTTCTAGAACAAAAAGAAGCAAATATACCCAAGAGCAATAGAAGGCAGGAAATAATCAAACACAAGGCTGAAATCAATCAAGTAGAAACAAAAAGAAATATACAAAGAATCAACCAAACTAGGAGCTGGTTATTTGTAAAAACAAACAAGATAGATAAACCCTTGCACAAACTCACCAGTGGTCACAGAGACCATATCCAAATCAACAAAATCAGAAATGAAAAGGGAGACATACAACAGATACTGAGGAAATTCAAAAAATCATCAGATCCTATTACAAAACCTATACTCAAGAAAACTGGAAATTATAGATAAAATGTATAATTATGTAGAAACATATCAAGTACCAAAGCTAAATCAGGATCAGATAAATTATCTAAACCATCCCAAACCCACTAAAGAAATAGAAGCAGTTATTCATAGTCTCTCAAGCAAAAAAAAAAAAAAAAAAAAAAAAAAAAAAAGCCCAGTATCAATCAGATGGGTTTAATGCAGAGTTCTATCAGACCTTCAACAAAGACCTAATACCAATAACCTTCAATGCCATACCAACACCAGGAGAATCTGTTTGACAAGTTCCACAGACTGACAATTCAACTTCAAAAGAAAGAGGTCTACTGGAACCAGTTGTGGAACTCTCCCCTGGAGCAAACATACTGAGCCCTAGTTCTCATGACAACATTTCTGTTCTGTTCTCTTTCATTCCTTAGTTACAGGTTCCTGGGAGCCTAGACCATGATCTTATGCAAGAACAATGGTTATGAAACCATGCCTTTAGATGTGGGTCACTAACATATCTCCAGGTAAATCAATGCTTTACTTTTTAAATCATTTATAAAATTATTATGATAGATGAAAACTTTCCCAATAATAAAATTTCATATGGCTACACCTATGACATTGGAGGTGGTCTTTGTCATATGGTAGAGAAAGTCTTAATTTTAAAGAATTAAAATAGTTTAAATTTATGTGTTGAAGATTTATAAAAAATCAGGCATTAGATGCTAAATAATAATTAACCATATTGGGCAGGAAAGTTAGCTCAGCAGTTGAGAGCACTGAACATATAGATTTATTAACCTGTTCTTGGGAATATGCCATTAGCCTTGGATGACCACCCTATTGAATACATCCTTTTAGAATTGTTATATTTTAATGATTTATATTAATAATAATGATGTTACCTGTCCTATTTATGATTCACTAAACATGTACTTTAAGAGTTGTAATGCTCAGATGATGTTTGTATTTTACTGTGCCAAATGACTTTTGTTGGTGTTAGTCATTGTTTCACTGGATACGGTTTCTAAGAGTTGCTACATTTGGTTTTTAATATATAAAAACCCCTGCTTGAGAGCTGCAAAATACCCTCAGATTCAAGCTGCCTCTGTGTTTCTGTTTCTCACAGCTGAATCCTTACCCACCTGGACATCAAGGACCCTCATCACAGGGACCCCCATACCCAGCTGGGGTGACCGTGGCACTTCAAACTATTCCACAAAATAGAAACAGCTAAATATCATAATCCTTACTTGCCCCCTCTTCTACTTCCTAGGCCTAAGAAGATGGACAAGAAAAGGACACCTCCTCAGTCCCATATTCTACAAACAGTACAGAAGACTGGAGAACAAGGGGAAAATTTGAAGCTTTTCCAAACTGTAAGCATGGATGATGGAGATCCAGAATGGGAACCAATCTCCTTTAAACTTCTTAAGGAATTAAAAGACAGATAGAATAAAAGAAAGTCATCGAGTGAATGCAGCTGATTCCAACCTTCCTAAGTCTTTCTGATTCTCCTGCCTCACTTACATTTATTTATCTAGTGAGTGTATGTATGCAGATATAGGCATTTCCCAGCTCACAAGTAGAGAACACCTCTGTCCAGACTAAGGCTTCACAGACAGTGCCTAACCCAGCCATTTCACTGGTCCAATACAGCATTTTTAAGATGCAGGAATAGAGGCTGGAGAAACAGCATAACTGTAGGTTGCTTGCCTAAAGCATGCACAAAGCCCTGGGTTTGGCTTCCAGTACAGGACAGCCAGCCATGAAGATGCAACCTATAATCTCAGCACTCACAGGCAGAGGCAGGAGGGTTAGAAACTGAAGATTATCCTTGAATAGGGAGTTCAAGGCCAGTCTGAGATATATGATCCTCTATTTCCCAACAATAAAAGGCACAGAATATTAACAAAAGCAGAACAAAACAAAACACTATTTCTCTAATGTGTAAAATAAGAGGAGTCTAGTAACTGGTAAGGAATATAATCTATAAAATTACTCTCAAGTCTTGAAAAACTACTACCAAAGAGGGCATTTATGCACTCTGAAATACTGTGAACGAGATCAGTACTTACTTGATAATCATTTCTCTTAATATTTGGAACATCCATGTTGTGAGTTGAGGGACAGATATCTTCATGTTTTCTGCCAGTGAAAATGTCAATTTCAACAAGGCGTACCTGACAGAGGCGAGAACAACAGGAAACATGGTTAATCTTATTTATTATATATAAGTACACTGTAGCTGTCTTCAGACACTCTAAAAGAGGGAGCCAGATCTCATTATGGATGGTTGTGAACCACCACTTGGTTGCTGGGAATTGAATTCAGGACCTTAGGAAGAGCAGTCAGTGCTCTTAACTGCTGAGTCATCTCTCCAGCCCCCTTTCAACTCTTTCAAAGGCATCTTACTTTCTTTGAAAAAGTTGCAGGGGCACAGAACTGAGATTCCTTAAGTATGCAAAACCTGAACAGTTTGGTGGCATCAAAACTCAACACACTAAGTAACTCAGGACTTCAATTAACAAGAGTCCCCAGAAATGAAAGCCAAGTCTCTTAGAATTATAAGAACTGGATTTCCTCAACTAAACAAAATGTTTTAGACCACCAGGGCCGGCAGCCCTTCAAAGGAGGTGGGGAGGGAAGAGTTAGCAGTAGAGTGAAGGCGACACCAGCGCCTGGCCAGCAGGTCCAGTCTCCACCACCCTACTCAAGAAGAGCCCACAACCTTCCTGTGCAGGAATGCAGGGCCGGGCGCCTCCCCCAACTCCATCCCGGCTGCCAGGGCATCAGCCAGGCCAAAGGTTCAGGGAAAACTGGGACCCGAGCACACGCAGTCTCCACCTGGCCCTCAGCTTGCCTAGGACCCGCAGCAGCGCTGCCCTGGATCCCGGTTCCGCCCAGCGGGGAAGGGCCCAAGCCCGTGCGGTCCCGCCCTCTAGTTCCCTTGCATCTTGGTTCCTTACCTCGCCCGGACCCCGGCATCACCTCCTGCATTCACAGCCGCCCCCCCCCCCCCCCCAGGCCCGGCGGCAGGACTTCACCTTCAGGCCCACACCGCACATCTTCCCAGGGACCTCCAGTCCCTGGGCTGCAGCACAGCTGGAGTGGTTCAGGAGACTGGGCCAGGTCACCAAGCTTCCAGCACCAGGCTCTCACCACAGCCCGCCACGCCCCGCCCCCAGGCCCCACCCCGACCCTCACAGCCACACTTCCGGGATAGGCCCTGCAAGCCACAGGCCCCGCCTCCAGACCTCCCATTGGCTGGAAGCTTGCTGAGGTCCCGCCCCATCAGGTGAAGCTTGCACTGGGAACCCCAAGTGCTGCAGAGTAGAGCACTCTTGATAAACTAAAGATTGTTTAAACTTCCTCTCTCCTAAGCTTGCTTTCTGTATTCTATACTGTGTTTTGAATATGCTGGAAGAAAGACCAAAGGGAATAAAAGGGATGCCTATAGCCCTCTCAGGATCCAGCCCAAATAGGAATAGGAAAAGACAATAGCATCACAGGTTCCATTTAGGCGCACCCTAATCCATATGGGTGAGGAAGAGGAAGAGTCTCAAGATGTTCTCCAAACCACATTATTTTCTTCCTTCCCTCTCTCCATGATTCTAATATTTCTTTTCTTGTATCCACCTAGGGAGCCATTGGTAAAGTGGGAATTTCACAGAACAGCAGTAAGGTGCCTATAGCCTCAGGGACTTGCTTTCTGTCTTGTTGATGGAATGCCCTGTAGAGAGAGGAGATCCTGTCTGCTGAGAGAACTCTTTTGGGTCTTTAATTACCTTGTGAAAAGTTGAGCAGGGCCCTGTTGATACTCTTCATTTAAGTGGATATGATAAAGTCCATGAATAATACCTTTCTGAGGTAATCCCATTTGGCATTACATCTTTGTGAGAACCCATGGAATCCTCCTCAGGAGGGTGTTGAACATCTTCCAATGGGGTTCCTGGAATTTCTAACAAGGTTCACAGCAGGACTGACCTCATGGATCAGCAGGCTGCCTGTGGGGAATTGACAAATAGGCTGAACTATGTGGCACAGCCTCCTCATTGTAGACATTGGTTTTACCCTTCTCAATCAAGTGGATGGGCATTAGTTAAGTTTAAGAAAAAGTAAAAAGGAGTGGTCTGGCTCTTTATGAGAAGGGAAGTTTTATGACATACAGTAATTGGATACTTCAGACTGAAACTTGTGGTGTTCCTCCTGTCACAGCTTATTAAGTACTGACATCTCAGAAGTGATCTATTATGGTGGACATTTTTAATTTGTTTTGAGTAAGGGTCTTGCTATGTAGACAAAGCTATCATGAAACTATAAATCCTCCTGTCTCCATATCCAAAGTGGTGGAATTATTATAGGTATGCACTAATGTGCTAAGGTGAGACCTGGCTCCATTTATGAACCTCAACTGGATTTTTAAAGTTCCAAGCCTTGAACTAGTTTGGTGGCTTAGAAGTTAAAACCATTTGCTGACAAATGTGATGCCCCCAGTAAGTCCTTGTACTGGGAAGGAAAGAACAGATGCTAAGTAGAAGCATGTGTGCAAACACACACACACAAACACACACACACACAAACACACACACACACACATAACCACACACAGATGCACACACACACAGACAGAAATTAACAATTTACATAATATTCAGAATATATCATGTTAACTGCATAATGATGACTATATCCACATAATTTTTATTTTTGTTTGTTTCTTTGTATTTGTGTGGTTATTATATAAAATTGCCAAATGCCTATGTGTAGTCACAGAAATTTACAAAATTGAGGCAGAAAATTACAAACTGGAGGTACCCCTAGTTAACAAAGAAGATATCCTGCTTGAAAATCACAAGCTGCCGTGAAGCTATTTGTTGTCATCTCTTAATCTGGGGTGTACTGGTGAGTACAGTGAGTGGTTGTGTTTTGATTCTTTCTTGCAGTTTTTAAATCTTAGTCTTAGTTGTTTTATAATAACAATAATTATTATAAATTATTAATAATATTATGAAATTATTATTATTATCATCATCATCATCATCATCATCATCATTTTATTACTATTTAATCATTTTTTATAGTCCAGACTTTATCCCTCTCCTGGTCTAGCCTCTGATTGTTCTACATCCAATACCTCCTCTTTCCTCCCATCTCCAACAGGGAGATACCCCAATCTCTACCCCACCAGACCTCCCAATTCCCTGGAGCCTAATGTCTCTTTAGGGTTAGGTGCATCTTGGCTGACTGAGTGTAGACCTGGTAGTCCTCTGCTGTATATGTCCTCGGGGCCTCATATCAGCTGGTGTAGGCTGCCTGGTTTGTGGCTCAGTGTCTGAGAGAGGTCTGGGGTTCATGTAAGTTGAGACTACAGGTCTTTCAATAGGTTTGCCCTCCTCTTCAGTTTCTTCCAGCTTTTCTCTAGTTCAACCAATGGGGTCATGAGTCTATTTCCATTGCTTCAGAATAAATATCTGCATCTGACTCTTTCAGCCTCTTGGTGGGTCTTTCAAAGGGCACTCATGATAGGCCCCCTTTTGTTGAGCACAACTCAGCATGAGTAATAGTGTTAGGCCTTGCAGACTCCCCTTGGGTGGATCTCAGTTTGGGCTTGTCACTAGACATCCTTTTCTCAGGCTTTTCTCCACTTTTGTCCCTGCATTTCTTTCAGACAGCAACTCTTCTGGGTCAGAATTTTTTACTGTTGGATGGCAACCCCACCCCTCTACTTGATGCCCTCTTTTTCTACTGGAAGTGGGATCCACAAGTTCCCTCCCTTGACTCTAAGGCATTTCATCTAAGGTCTGCCCTTTGACTCCTCAAAGTGGATATTGGCCAAAAAAAATATACAGAATGTAATCCCAAGATAAGGGTTTGTCTATCTTGTTGGTTTTTTTCAAAGAACCAGCTCCTGGTTTGTTTGATTCTTTGTATAGTTCTTTTTGTTTCTACTTGGCTGATTTCAGCCCTGTGTTTGATTATTTCCTGCTGTCTACTCCTCTTGGGTGTTATTTGCTTCCACAGAAGAAATATTCATTTTGTTTCTTTATTTTATAGGTGCTACTTGTTGTGTTTACAAGCTATATATGTTTCCTTGTGGCATTTTTAGGGTTAGAGCCAGGGTAGTGGAGGAAAGGGCTTCAGAATTTCTTATTTATAATTTCCTCATGTAATACATGCTTGATGAAAACATTTTGAAACCAACCTTGGCAACCACTTATTTACCATGACCGATCTTTTGAGACTGGGTTGCCTCACTTAGTATGATGTTCTCAAGCTCCATCCATTTGTCTAAGAATTTCATAAATTCATTGTTTCTAATGGCTGAATAGTACTCCACTATGTAAATATACCACATTTTTTGTATCCATTTCTCCATTGAGGGACACCTGGGTTCTTTCCAGCTTCTGGCTATTACAAACAGGGCTGCTATGAACATAGTGGAGCATGTGTGCTTATTGCATGCTGGGGAATCCTCTGGGTATATGTCCAGGAGTGGTATAGCAGAGTCCTCCAGAAGTGTCATTCTCAGATTTTTGAGGAACCACCAGATTGATTTCCAAAGTGTTTGTACCATCTTGCAATCCCACCAGTAGGGGTGTTCCTCTTTCTCCACATCCTTGCCAACACATGCAGTCTCCTGAGTTTTTAACCTTAGCCAGTCTGACTGGTGTGAGGTGAAATCTCAGTGTTGTTTTGATTTGCATTTCCCTAATGATTAATGATGTTGAACATTTGTTAAGGTGCTTCTCAGCCATCTGAAGTTCTTCATATGAAAATGCTTTGTTTAGCTCTGTACCCCACTTTTTAATTAGGGTTTAATTTGGTTCTCTGGGTTCTACCTTCTTGAGTTCTTTGTATATATTAGGGATTGGCCCGCTGTTGGGTTTAGGGTTGGTGAAGATCCTTTCCCAGTCTGTTGGTTGACGTTTTTTGTCCTTTTGATAGTGTCCTTTGCCTTAAAGAAACTTTGTAATTTTATGAGGTCCCATTTGTCAATAGCATAAGCTATTGGTGTTCTGTTAAGGAACTTTTCCCCTGTGTCCATGTCCTCAATGGTCTTCCCCAGTTTTTTTTTTCTATTAGTTTCAGTGTGTAAGGTTTTATGTGGAGACCCTTAATCCACTTGGAGTTGAGCTTAGTATAAGTATATAAGAATGGATCAATTCACATTCTTCTGCATGCTTACCTCCAATTGAACCAGCACCATTTGTTGAAAAGGCTATCTTTTTCCACTGGATGTTTTCAGTTCCTTTGTGGAAGATCAAGTGACCATAGGTGTGTGGGCCCATTTCTGGGTCTGTATTTCTTTAAGGGAGTTAGTTATTTGTGTCCTTCTTAAAGATCTCTTTCATCAAGAGATGTGATTTTAAATCAGAGACTTGCTTTTCTGGTTTCAAGTTTACACAGAGTTGTCACAAAGTCTTCAATGAGATGTTTAACAATTGAAAAGGTGGAATCTGAGAGTCTGCAGAGAAGAAAGGGTAACAAAATGTGCATTGAGCTAAACAAATGCAAATTTCAGGTGACATTGCCCCAGGCACAGGTACTAGGAGAGTATGGCAAAAGTGCTGTTGTTGTGAGAGAATGGGAAACTTTAGAAGTTGTGCATTAAAAAACTCCTGATAAAAGAAAAATGGAAAGAAAGAAAGAAAGAAAGAAAGAAAGAAAGAAAGAAAGAAAGAAAGAAAGAAAGAAAGAAAGAAAGAAAGAAAGAAAGAAAGAAAGAAAGAAAGAGTAGCTATGGCAGACTGAGAGATTGTAATCGTTTGAATAGTGTTTGGCTTCATGTGAGAAGGCTAGGCTGACTCCATGACAGGTTTCAAACTGGCAGTTTAGGAGGCTAAGACTAAACAACTGGGCAAGTCCAGGCAAGTCAGGTACAAAAAAATCTCAGGCTTCAGGCAGTTTGTCAAAGACCAGAAAGTGCCCAGTTACTTAGCCTGAAGCAAGAACATTGGTTAGGCAAGTTTCCAGACCTCCCCAGTAACAAGTTTCAGCTGCCATGCCTGGTAATGAATGCCTTTAAAGATGGAGTAAGATAGAGGTCACCTATCCTGGAATACATTAATGTGCTTTAAATCTTGCCTGCAAGCTCACTTGGTCATCTATCTTGGTAATGGCGAGACCCCAGCATGTTGAACTTATACAGAATAAGTATACATTTTATACAGAATAACTTATACAGAATAGAGTGCAGGATTTCCTTTTAGGTGAATCATGTACCCTTACAAAAAGAGATGGTAGGTTCTGGATATGTTCTGTAGAGTACCATAGATGATATAGGGAAATAAATAAGGGTATGAGAGAAAATATCATTGATTATTTCATTTTTTCTTTGTTTTGTTCTTCTGATTTTTTTGTTGTTGTTATTGTTCTTTATTTGTTTGTTTTTGAGTTTTTAATAGAGAAGACATCCTGGAGGTAGATGGATTCTGAGAATAAGTTTGGCCATATTTTGTTGCTATGTAAGAGAACTAAATAACTTTTACTACATTTCTTTTTTTTAGTTGTTACCAATAGTGTCCAACAGGTAGCAGGAATAACCCTCAAATTCTTATATTAAATGCAATAACCACTGAAAAGTGCAATGTACATGTTGTCCCCACTAATCCTAAACTGTATGATAATGTGGGTATTCTGCATGTTCCTCTATTTCTATGTTCATGCAACTTCGAATCATCTCTGTGGATAAAAGTACAATATTAAATTCAGCATCTTCATAGTTGGATAAATTTGCAATAAGACTCCACAAACTCTATCTAAAGTTTGGGAGCGAGTTTGCCTCTATTTCCATTGGGTGATAGTCCCTCAGAGGACAGTTAGAGTAACTTCCTGTCTGTAAGCATAAAGGAGTATCATTAATAGTTTCAGGACTGGTTATTGCCAATGGGATGGGTATCAATTTGGGCCAATCATTGGTTTACCATTCCCTCAGTCTCTATCATTGTCTCTGCGCAATTTGTTGGTAGGACACATTATATTGTAATATAATATAATATATTATAATATATTATATTATTATGCTCACTGTTATGGCTATTATTAATAAAGGTGCTATGAACGTGGTTGTGCATGTGTCCTTGTGGGATGGTGGAGCATCTTTTAAGTATATTCCAAGGAATGATACAGCTGTGTTTCGAGGTGAGACTATTCCCAGTCCTATGATAAACGGACACATTGATTTCCAGTAAAATATATATACTGTATATGAAACTTGGATTCAACTCTTGTTCAAAAATCAGATTTACTAAAAAAAAAAATAGATGTATTAAATAGCAAGCACATAGCTGGCAGCAATCTTTACTAAGTTTAAATGGTTCAATCCATTTGATTTCATCACCATTTTAAGATGACCCTATACTGTAAGCCAACTAAGGCAATTCGATTTTGAATATAGGAACAAAACCAAGTATTGGAATTATAATGGAGGGTATTTTTGTATTATGATAAGTTCCTAAAGGTATAAAGATATACTCAGGATAACACAAACAGACTTAGGGATATTTTTTCAAAATGCTTATATCTTTGCTAATGATATTAAATATCAGACTTCTAAATTAATGTGAGGAACAATATGTATTTGATATGTAAGGTTGATAAATACCTAAGATCTACTTGGTTAGAAGTATTTGACTTCATTGTGTATATATACCACATTTTTTGCATCCATTCTTCTGTTGAGGGACATCATACTAAGTGAGGTAACCCAGTCTCAAAAGATCAATCATGATATGCACTCACTAATAAGTGGATGTTAGCCTGGAAAACTGGAATACACAAAACATAATCCACACATCAAATGAGGTACAAGAAGAATGGAGGAGTTGCCCCTGGTTCTGGAAAGACTCAGTGTAGCAGTATAAAGCAAAACCAGAACAGGGAAGTGGGAAGAGGTGGGTGGTAGAAGAGGGGGAGGGAAGGGGGCTTATGTGACTTTCAGGGAGTGGGGGACCAAAAAATGGGAAATCATTTGAAATGTAAAGAAAAAATATATCGAATAAAATAAAAAAATAAAAAAAAAGAAGTATTTGACTTAAAAATAGATGTCTATATGATTTGTTTGCTAACTTTACTGAGCTTTAGCTGTTTGGGTAAACTGAGTTATACAAGAAATTATGATGTTCTATAATGTTGCACTGTAAAAAGGATCAAGAAAAATTTCCAGGCCCTCTATGCAGCATATCTATAGTTAAACATTATATTTTAATGGCAAAAGATCTCCAGTTTAAATCTTCAACTCAAAATTATAAAGCTCAAGTTGAACAGGGATAAAATTATCAACTCTTACTCTTATGAATGCCACTAATTTGTAAACTGTTATGTCATTCCTATGAATGACAAACTTTATTTAGCTTCCTGTATGTGTCTTCAAGGTTAATCCTAAAACTGGCAATTAAAACAAGTAAAGTTACTTAAAATGGGGGTTACTTAATACATGATCCTCCATCTCTTCAGAGATTTAATTGACCAATGGGCATGATAACAGTGTACCTGGACTTTGGTAACCACTAGACTGAACTGTGCACAAGCTTCTCTCTCCAGCAGGGTTTGTCAAGACTGTGGACACTTGTTGACACTGCCTTTTCAAATAAGTTCAGTTTTCCCTAGTGTGTTCTCTCTACAGGAAACTCTCTTAGACCTTCTGGTTCTGGGAGCTGAAAGTCCATGCTGCCTTGAGTGGAACAGAAAACTTAATGCTTTCCTGTAGGACAGCCAAAGGCTGGCCAAGGAAGCAATCTTGTTGACCATGGAAACCAGGACAAATATCTAGGTAGCCTGCAAGTCTTTGTAATTTTTATGGAAACAGAGACCATTTGGATAATACTTCCTGCTATTCTTTTCAGAATTTTGAGCATATGGACTTATGAACTGTAGCTTTAACAGGACAAACACATAAGCTTATTTACCAAGACACTAGCTGCTTTGTTAAGTCATATAATTGGGGCTTCTACCTACAGTTTTCTAGAACTTGTAGGCCCCATGGTGAGAAAGGCAAACACAGTCTACCTTGCAGAACTAGTTCCCTCTTAAAGAGACAAACTCACAAAATAAGTTTCAAAGTAATTATTTTACTATTACTTTATTTAAAGTTGTTGCTTCCTGGTAAATGATTGGATGAAAAGGGTTCAAGCTCAGGTAAGTTGTGAGGGTCTAAAAAGTAGCTTAAGATGTGTAAATACAAATTGTACATTTCTAAGGAAGTAAAAGTTTAAATGATTAGTGATGATCTAAAACGTTTTCTAAAGATGTATACATGAAAGGTATAAAAGTGTAGGAAAGTGACTGAAGGTAATATTGTTTCAGATTTCCTCTCCTATCCATGCAATTTTCAGATGAAAACCTCTAAAATTAACAATTTTATTTTCAATGAATAGAGTTCTAATAAACTATTAATGAAGCCCTGGTAAAGAATTCTTTGGGATTTAAAAATATTGATGCTCTTGTCCTGGAGTACTGGTAGATACTTTTAATCCTGGAAGTGAAGGCAGAGGCAGACAAATCACTTAGATGGAGTCCAGCCTGATCTACATGCGAGTTACTGTATAGGGCTACAAAGTGAGATTCACACACACACACACACACACACACACACACACACACGGATTATTATTATTAGCATCAACAAGTTGTAACTTTTAAAATTTTTAGGATGTCTTCTAAATATAGGCTTAAACATTATTTTATTAAAACTTATTGAATACTTCAGAGAGTTGACATTAATCCATCTAAGATCAATGGATTCCATATAACTATTCTTGTATATTAATAAAATATCTTTCCCTGCCTACTGCCTGTTCCAGAGGGTAGAATTCCATTGTCCTCTTCCTCTCTGACCCCTCCCTTGCTGTCTTATATACTGGAAGTTGTTTCTGAAGAAGCCTGTATTATAATTGTTATTGAGAGTCTTTGAACAAAATGTTTCCCTCTTTATGGATATGGATTATGTCATTCATTTAGCACCATGACAATGGAATGCATCCTATTTAATTGTTCACCAAGCAGTCTCAGCCCTGCAAACAATCACTCTCAATTATAACCGGGGTAAAGTGCTTCTGAAGTGGTTGCTTCATGATTGGCAGCTGATATTCTGGATCCTACACTTAGTTAAAATAGTTATCTTTGTTACATTAGGAAAACCATAAACTGTGAAATCAAGGGAAGGAAATATCTACATTCATCATTTTGGAGCCAAGCATAACTTGATTATAATGACATTCTGAAACCATTTTCCAATTTGTAGTAAATATCTTTGAAATACATCTAAATGTGTTATTGTTTCTCTTTTTCCTGAACAGTAAAAATTAGCAAATCTTCATGGAGTGAATAATTCACTAAAATCAGTCAGAGATAAACACCAAAGAGTAAACAGAGCAAATATAATATATCTAAATATCATTTTTCTCCTATGCATGTTATCTTGGCTCTTCATTTTAGGTAACCTGTATGATCATGTTTTTCTATGTGTAATGTCCAAAGTAAGAAAGTAGAGATAATCTATTTTATTTTAATATTATTTCTTATGCCTCAAGTATCTTTCAGTTGATGCAGAAAGAAAACAAGAGACAGATTGGGAGGTTGGCTTAGTGATTAATAGAATTGGCTGTTTGTCTGGAAGACCTTGGTTTGGGCTCCAGCTCTGATAGGATGGCTCAGAACTGCCTCTAACTTCCTGTATTTTCAAGGGACTTGGAAACAATTTTCTAACCTCTGTAGCCAATAGGTATGCACTGCACACACACACACACACACACACACACACACACACAAATATTCATGCAAAATACTTACGCTTACATAACCAAGAAATGTAAAAATATTTTTAATAACTTGACTAAAAATATGCTACAACAATAGTGACACAAAAGATGTGGGAGTAACCTAACAATCTGAGTTCAGGCCATGTCATATGAGATGGAACCCCCTGTACATGTTACAGCAGGGATAAAAACGTAACCTGGCAATCAGAAGACAAGGAATTCTACAGAGTCACACAGCCCAAAAATCTCACACAAAAATTTTATTGGGAAGGAAAAGCCCAGAGGGCTGTGTGGAGAGAATATCTTCTATCTATATGGATGAGGCACCTGTCAATTAAAGTCTGATGGTCTATAGCTTAGGCACAATGTAGGAGGCGGGGCATACAGGAGGCAGAAAGGATTCTGGGAGAGTGCCAGGTGGAAGATTTGCCTGGGAAAATGTGACAAAACAAGCCCAAGTTATCTGAGCAAAGGTAAACAGACTCCCAGCCGAATAACAATTAAACTAAATTGCTTAATTTTTGTTATAAATAAGTGAGAAATGAGCCTAACTATATGACGAGTGTATTTATAAATATATTTTGAGTTCGAGTCTTCTTCCTGGGGAATGAGGCTGGAAGGAAGACATCTCAAAGTCAGGAGCACAAAGAACACAAGTTACCACTGAACCATCTATATGAATAATTGATTGTTCTTAAAAAATAAAGTAGCAGTTGATGGCTTAAGAAATAAAATAGAGATGGCAAATAGTACTAAATTCAACACACAAATGGCTGACTGGAGATGCAAAAACTTCTGAAGAACCCTGACACCCCATTTGAAATTAATTAGTTAAAGCTGACAATCAAGACTGTGCCTAGAGGGGTTCCACTAATCAGAGGAGACCCAGTTATCTGAATGAGAGAGCCCGAGACTATAGCTTGTGGCCAAAGAGCAAGAAATTATGCCCAGAGAATAATGGACCTAGCTGATTTCCTCTGAATACCAAACTTGAACTTGAAAAAGGTTAAGAGGAGAAAGGATGCAGAGGCACTCGTACCTGCTGTTCCATACTGTAGAACTTTGTCAACTAAAACACAAACTAGACTCTCCATGGTCCAATCCTCCCTCCAAGCCTGCCAAGGAACTAAGAAGAGAACATAGGTACAAAACTGATTTCTATGAAATATGCTGTATGCCCACTGCAAATGCACCGATCTCTGTGGGTGTGAAAAGGCAAGGGAAATGAAAAGCTGTGTATTCTGCAGCTAGATAAAGGACACAGGAAAATGCGTCCCACCAGTGACATCTTTGTTGCCAAGGATTTTAAGAAGTGGGGAATAAAACAAGAAGGAGTTTCTTATAGTTTCCAGTGGACATATTCTTGTATGTTCACCATAAGTGAACACGCTTCATTCCTGAAATCTAGTAGCTTTGAAAACTTAAAGGGGAAGAAGGCTGATAGGAAACAGAATACTTCACAAGTAAGTGCTTGTGTGTGTCAAGTTGTCTGTGTGTCTGTGTCTGTGTCTGTGTGTCTCTGAGTGTTAGTTACCTCGCATTTATCTGACAACACCTAATAATAAGTAATGTTACAAATCACCCTTTTCCCTCTGTAATCTTTCAATGGTATGTGCTAACTAGGTTTCATCTGTTACCTCCAGATACACCAAACCTACCCTCTCTGTTTCACGTAAATGCTAACCTGAACTGTCATGCTCCCTCTAAAGTTTTTAGGTATCAAGTTAGTATCTCCCTTATCAAACTAGGGCTGTGTGCTGCACTTGGTTCTTTGCTAAAGTATACCCCTAATTCACTACATTTTGCAAAGTTATCACCAAAATCTCACTAAGAAATTTTACTCAGAGCCATACTTCATAACTGAAAGTCTTCTCCCTATTTCCCAAACCCACTGATTTTGAAAGTCTGTCCAATCTTGGTTTTCAGTCTCCTCGCTGTACCTTACTGCCTGGTAGATAATCAATTCTACAACGTATCCACTAGGCCCTTGCACAAATGTTAAGTGATAACCACTTAACTTATAAGTGTGGCTCATTCCTCACTTAAACCAGTGCCACACCCACCAATGGTCACATGTGTTCTCCCACATTAAATGGAATGTTCCCCACAAATTATCCATTAAAGTTCTTCTTAGACCTTGAAGAATCCAAATTTGATTTGACCTGTTCTTCAGTTTTATTTTCTCTTTCCTCAAGAATACTTAGTCTAGAATCTAATGAGTCTATCCGATGCCTCTGATGTCTGGCCTGGCTCTCCTCACTGGACAGACTGCTCTGGCTGTCTCCACCCTCCCCACCACACACCCCCACACACAAATACACATTCTGCTTTAGAAGTCTCTGTATTTTCCAGTGACAACTACTATACGAGATCCCCTGATGCTGAGGAGAAAGGGCTCTCCTCCTCCCCAGCTCTCTAAGACACATTAGGTAGGCACTCACTGGCCATCCTTAAATTTTAAGGCAGGTTTTCTATTACTAAGAGCAATAACTCATTTGTTCAGCTTTATTCCTCCAATGCACCTACCTCATAGCTTTCTCCATATCAGTAAACCAAAATATATTCAAGAAATAATGCATAAATCTCTTAAAATTCATAGTGGCACAAAAGACAATTATTTTAACTACCTGATTCTCAACATACACCTCTAAGGCAGTAATAGACCAATAACTGCTGTTTTATATAAACTTGGAATGCAAAAAAGTCATTAGCTATGTGAATAGTACTAAAAGTTCAGTAATTAATTCTGTAGTATCTTTCTGCTGAGATGGGTCTCATCAGATGTGGACATGATATCATTTCTTTTCTGACTAAACTTTCTTTTTTTGGTTTTTTCGAGCCCTGGTTGTCCTGGAATTCACTCCGTAGACCTGGCTGGCCTCGAACTCAGAAATCTGCCTGCTTCAGCCTCCCAAGTGCTGAGATTAAAAGCATGTGCCACCACCGCCCTAAAACTTTTATTTAACCTTACTATTCTCAGATATGCCTAGAACCCAATTCCACGAAGAAATCTTCCAGAGTGAGGGAAATGGACATGTCTCCCCGACAATGTAATTTAAAGTGGTCTTTTTTAACCCCTCAAATTGTTACCCTGTGCTGAAATATAAAGTGTATGAAAATATGAACGCACATCAATAGCTTCCCAAATGATATTGACTGAGGCTCAAGAACAGGGGCTTGTCTGAACCCTCCCCCCCCCGCCCCGTCCCCTTAACAAGTATCTGAAAATAAGTATTGAGATTGTGATGCATTTGGAAAGAAAGGGATCCACCCATTAAACCATTGAGCAATTAAACAATTGAAATTGGAAGAGATTTCTAATATGCAATGATATAAAAGTAGCTTACAGCCTATTTGGGATGAAGCTCCACCCTTAATCAGCTTTGAATTTGTTTCAAATGAGAGGAAATTAAACTGCAATTTGTGGACCAAATGCAGCCCTGTTGCCTACCAGTTAAATAGTTACTGCAGAAATCATAAATGGACCTGACGTTCACAGAAAAGACCTATCATCCAACCCATCCTTTGTGTTTCAATCAGGCAGGATCTCATGTAGCACAGGCTAACCTCAGTCTTGCTAAAAAGTCAAGAGTAATCTTGAACTTCTAACCCTTCTGTCTCTACCTCTCAAGTGCTAGACTCCTATAGCATGCTCTACCACACTAGTAATATTGTTGACTCTCCAACACAAGGCTCGCATGCTAGGTAGATACTCTACTGACTGACCTACACCCCAAACTCACTCCCCCAGTATTTAAATCAATGCAGAAATTAGGCCTCCTTACTAAGCAATATCACTTTCATGAATTCATCATTAGGAAGAAAGTATAGAAATCCAAGCAAGGACATTCATACTGCAGTACAATTTTTTATTTTTAAAATAGTCTAATAACCAAGAACTGACTGAATCAATTGTTATACAATAGTACAAGACTAGATTAAAAAGATAGTTTCTCTGTCTATCTCACATCTTACCCTTCCTCTCTTTCTCCTTCTTTCCCATCTTCTATTCTCTCTTAGAAGAGTAGAGTTCAACTCCACTAGAGAACTCCTACAACTGATAAACAATTTCAGCAAAGTGGCAGGTTATAAAATCAACTCAAGCAAATCAGTTGCCTTCCAATACTCAAAGGATAAGCAGGCTGAGAAAGAAATTAGGGAAATTACACTCTTCACAATAGCCACAAACAGTATAAAGTACCTTGGTGTGACTCTGACCAAACAAGTGAAAGATCTGTATGACAGGAACTTCAAGACTCTGAAGAAGGAAAATGGAAGAAGACCTCAGAAAATGGAAAAATCTCCCAGGCTCATGGATTGGCAGGATTAATATAGATGCAGATTCAACACAATACCCATCAAAATCCCAACTCAGTTCTTCATAGAGTTAGAAAGAGCAATTCTCAAATTTATCTGGAATAACAAAAAACCCAGGATAGCTAAAACTATTCTCAACAACAAAAGAAATTCTGGGGGAATCAGTATCCATGACCTCAAGCAATACTACAGAGCAATAGTGTTAAAAACTGCATGGTATTGGTACAGTGACAGGCAGGCAGATCAATGGAATAGGATTGAAGATCCAGAAATGAACCCACACACGTATGGCCGCTTGATCCTTGACAAAGGAGCTGAAAGCATTCAGTGGAAAAAAGATAGCCTTTTCAACAAATGGTGCTGGTTCAACTGGAGGTCAGCATGCAGAAGAATGCAAATTGATCCATCCTTATCTCCTTGTACTAAGCTCAACTCCAAATGGATCAAGGACCTCCACATAAAGCCAGACACTGAAGCTAATAGAAAAGAAACTGGGCAAGACCCTTGAGGACATTGGTACAGGAGGAAAGTTCCTCCTTTAGTGTATGCTCTAAAATCAAGAATTGAGAAATGGGACCTCATAAAATTACAAAGTTTCTGTAAGGCAAAGGACACCATCAAAAGGACAAATAGGCAACCAACAAATTGGGAAAAGATCTTCACCAACCCTACATCAAATAGAGGGCTAATATCCAATATATACAAAGAACTCAAGAAGTTAGACCACAGAAAGCCAAATAACCCTATTAAAAAATGGGGTACAGAGCTAAAACAAAGAATTTTCACCTGAAGAACTTCGGATGGCTGAGAAGCATCTTAAAAATGCTCAACTTCATTAGTCATTAGGGAAATGCAAATTAAAACAACCCTGAGATTTCACCTTACACCAGTCAGAATGGCTAAGATTAAAAATTCAGGAGACAGCAGGTGTTGGCAAGGATGTGGAGAAAGAGGAACACTCCTCCACTGCTGGTGGGGTTGCAAATTGGTACAACCACTCTGGAAATAAGTCTGTCGGTTCCTTAGAAAACTGGGCATGTCACTTCAGGAGGATCCTGCTATACCACTCCTGGGCATAAACCCAGAGGATTCCCCAGCATGTAATAAGGATACGTGCTCCAATATGTTCATAGCAGACCTATTTATAATAGCCAGAAGCTGGAAAGAACCCAGGTATCCCTCAACGGAAAAATGGATGCAAAAAATGTGGTATATATATATACAATGGAGTACTATTCAGCCATTAGAAACAATGAATTCATGAAATTCTTAGGCAAATGGATAGAGCTGGAGAACATCATACTAAGTGAGGTAACCCAGTCTCAAAAGATTAATCATGGTATGCACTCACTAATAAGTGGATATTAGCCTAGAAAATTGGAATACCCAAAACATAATTCACATATCAAATGATGTACAAGAAGACAGAGGAGTGGCCTGGTTCTAGAAAGACTCAGTGAAGCAGTATAGGGCAAAACCAGAACAGGGAAGTGGGAAGGGGTGGATGGGAGAACAGAGGGAGGGAAGAGGGTTTATGGGACTTTCAGGGAGTAGGGAGCCAGGAAAGGGGAAATCATTTGAAATATAAATAAAAAATATATCAAATAAAAATAAATAAATAAATAAATAAGTAAATAAATAAATAAAAGAAGAGTAGGGTTCTAGAAACGAACCCTAGGCATGAGAGTACTTAGCACACACACTGAATTTTATTCCCTATCCTGCTAATGAAAGACACATCTATGGCACTCTTGTGTTTTAAGACCACAAAAACATACAACATAAACAGCATAATCATTTAAAGTAGCTCTAATGTTCCAAACTTGAGAGATAGAGATAGAGATAGAGATAGAGACAGAGATAGAGATAGGTAGATAGATAGACAGAGAGACAGAGAGAGACGGAGAATGTGCATGTATATAATGAAAAGATGTTAAACAAAAGGTTCATAAAATAACCACATACATGGTGGCACTAATATTTTTCTCCCTGGTTTTCCTAATTATATTTGTATCTTTGTATCCTTCCTGTCAAAGTCATGTTAAAAAAAATTGAGACTATTAAATAGCAAAAGAAATGTCTACGATTTAAACCCTTCCTTTAATTCAGAAATTTAGAAGGTATTCAGGTAGTGGTGGAGGTGCACACCTTTAATCCCAGCACTCAGGAGGCAGAGGCAGGCTGATCTCTAAGTTCTAAGCCAGCCAGGGCTACACAGAGAATCCCTGTTGATGTTGAAAAACAACAGCAACAGCAACAGCAAGAATCCCACACAAGCCAGAACTAAGAATCACAGAAGGGTGCCTTCTTGGGGTGGAGGAGGTGTTCTTGTTGTGGTTTGGTTGAGTAGTGAGTTTAGGGGTTTGTTGTTGTGTTTTAGTTTATTCTTTTTCTTTGTTTTAAAGACTGCAAGTAGCTAAGGCTCACAGAAACCCTGCACATTCATGAACTTGTACCTCTGCTACTTGGGGCAACCTGAACAATGACTAAAGCCCTTCCTTCATAAAGCACACGTGGAGTAGACGGGGGAGGAGAGGTTAACAGAATCACTTCTTGATGGGAATATATTAATTCGATCAGTTGCTTGCTTCTGAGTTACTATAAAAGGGTTCATAAAGTACCCAAAAGCCACACACGAGTTTAGAATTATGGTGCTCAGTGACTGAGTCCAAGTGAAGAGCAGGAATAGTAAGATTTCTCTCCAGCTTAACTTCCTGCAGCACAAGTCCGCTTCTACACAAGTGGCCTGGTTAGGATTTCAGTAATCACTGAAAAGCCAAGCATTATATCACGCATGCAGTAAGAACCTGGCACCATAGGCGATGACCACATGCTGGCAGAATACCGCTAAGGACTAGAAACTGGAACAACACTTGACAAACGAGGACTATGACAGCAGCCACACAGCTCTCCAGTTCTGTGCCACACATCATAGCCCACTTTCCTAAGCCCCACACTATGAGACTTAGTCAAGCCTCAGAAAGAGTCCATGCTTTCCCAGTCAGAGCAATATCCCAGATATAGTCAGCTGGTACGCGTATTGGTCCTCCCTGTATTCACAGGAGAGAAATCGTGTTTCTAATAAAGTACCATATAAAACTCCAATGTAAATTTATCAGGTTAGAAACTTGAAATCCATGTGTTACAAAGAGAACACAAAATTATATCAATTACTTTTACTGACAATTTATTCAATGTAGTATGTTTTCCTCTTACTTTTATCCATCCATACATGCACATAGAGGATTGGAGAGTTTCAATCTTTTTAAACTGAAGAAGAGTCTGTATATATTCAGACACAATTAAGTAAAGAACTATGACCTGGTTTTTCAGCCTTCTTCCATACTAAAATTATGTTACTACTATAGATTATCTAAATCTGCATACCTTGAAATTAAACATACAAAATGTTGTACAATGAAAAAAGTTGCTATTCTTAGGTATTTTCTCTTGCAGAGCAGCTTCCTCTATTAATATTACAGTGATATCACTCAAGTCAAATAAATGTTTCACTTCTCAGGCCCCATGACCTGAAGTACAGAGGAATGAAGGTACTGTTTTTCTATAACCACATCTTCATGCACCAAGACAGAGGTCTAATAGACAGGATTCAATAGTTCTCATCCCATATATAACTACTCTGACTTATGAGTTCCTTGAATCACACCCCTTTAAATTTTGCCGTCAAAGTGTCAGAGTAGGAGAGGCTAAATATCAAGGAGGGCTCTAGGTGGAATGTATGGCTCTGGGAAGGTGAAATGGGACAGATGTTGTGAGTGGACTGAGGGCATGTGTGGATGGGAGTAGGAGATCCCATGAGGGAGAGAACAGCAGAGGGAGACAGTACAGAAAGACATGAATGGAACTTGGGGTACTTGGTGGGGGGCTATATAGAAACCTGGTTGCAGTGGAAATTTTCCACAACTTATAAGGATGACCCTAGGAAGAACTCCTTGTTATGAAGGCTACAAAGCCTGATCTGGCTAACTTCTGTAAGCAGGCAGGGCGTCCAGTGGTGAGACTAGCCTACTACAGGACACCAACCCAGCCACATAACCTTTGACCTACAACCTTTCCTGTCTGCAAGATGTATTGGTGCAATAGTGGTTCAGAACTTATGGGGGTGGCCAAGCAGTGACTGGTCTAATGATGCCCTGCTAAGGCAATGGTCATCAGAGAGGCTTCTTGAACCTGATGAGAGTGGATGGAGACTACATTACCCAGAGCAATCCTGGGGAGGTGTGGGTGGGGTAGTATGTGGTGAGAAGAAGAACTGTGGGGGCCAGAAGAACATGGCCCATAGAACCAACTAAGCAGGGCTTATAGGGGCTCACAGAGACTGAAGCTACAATCACAGAACTTGAATGGGCCTGTGCTATGTCCTCTGCATATACCTTGTAGTTGTTTAGCTTGGGGTTTTTGTAGGAATCTTAACAGTGGGAGTAGGGGTGTTTGTCTCTCTTTTGTCTGCTCTTGGGACCCTTTTCCTCCTACTGAGTTGCTTTGTCCAGCATTGATATAAGTGTTTGTGCCTGGTCTTATTGCAACTTGTTATGCCATGTTTGGCTGATATCCCTGGGAAGCTGTTCTTTTCTGAAGGGTAATGGAGGAGCAGTGGATCTAGGGGAGAGGAGCTGGGAGGAACAGAGGGCGGGGAAGAACAATATGAAAGAAGAATAAATAAAAAAGAAAAACAGGGAACATTCAAAAAAGTAAAAATAATTTCCAGAAGGGTCAGGTGATTTCTACAACTGACTTGTTCCAGCTTTTAAAATACCTAGCACAAATAAGAAATGTTTAAAATTCAAGCAAATGGTTAAAACTGGTGGTCCAAGGATAAACAAATGCAACAGAATTTGTCACAGAGGGCATCACAGAAAGAATGAGACCATTATGGACCTCCATGACCTAGTCACACTGTCCTCCACTTTCCTACAAGTGGAATGAAGACATGTGAATGTTTTACTCAAAGCGTTCCCCATTACTCCATTGTTTCTAAACAGTCAAGCTTCCCTAGAGACCAAAGCTACCAAACAACTCAAGGACCTACAGGTTATGAAGGCCCTACAAAAAGCTACAACCTACAGAGTATATTCTTTTTTTTTTTTTTACCTTCCTCAAGGTCAATATTCTTTCTAAATCATAGACTCAAAGATGAACTCAGTAGTAGAAGGCTCTCCTAACAAATGATCCTGGTTTCAATCTCAGTCACTGAATGGATGCATGACTGAAAAAATTAGTGAATTAATTTATTTCCTCAAAAAGTTGTGTGCTGGGAATCTGTAATCCTAGGATTCAAGAGGCTAAGACAGAAGAGTTTGAGTTTGAGACCTTCTGGGCAATAGCATGAGACCCTGTCCAAAATCATAGGCTCAGACAGACTGTATGCAAAGAAAGGACAGCACTCATGTGTCTCATTCGAGGTCATGTGATGTGGGAGGCTCCTGAATGACATCACAGCAGAAGCTTCTGCTCTCAGGACCAGACAATTAACCTAGTAAGTTCCCGACATGATCATGGATGGCAAAAGGGACAAGGACATGCTCAAAGGACATAATGCTGATTTGTTTTTAAAAAATGAAATTTGACTTGGGGGAAAAAAAACACCCTGACTTGGCTGAAATGTTCTTATTAGAGAGATTTAATATTGGAGTTGTTTTACTCTTTCCTTCTTGGAAAATAAGAGGAAACTTTTAATAAATCAGATTGGAAAAGATTGAGGAGAAATACAACATAATAATAAAAATTATTTTGTATAATTTTCATAATAAAAAAAGCTTCCATGATCAGGATTATCAACTGTATTTCCAGATAAAATAAATATACATGTAAGATTATTTGACAATTTTATTTTCACTTCCTAGAGAAAAAAAAACAACTTTAAAACTGGTTATAGGAAATAATAAAAAAGAAAGAAAGAAAGCAAATACCAGAAACATTCTTTTTAAAAACCCCATTTTAAAATCCCCAACTGGGAACCAGAGTTACCCAAACTCCAGGAACACCTGAGCAACAACTGACTATGCAGAGTGAAAGGAGACATGTCTGTGGGCATCACCATGAGCTTAGGGAAGACATTTCGTTTATGAATATGTCTTAAATCTGAAGCATCAGTCTACATATAAATCCTGATTTTGTTGTAAAGTTGATTGCTTGCTGGTTTAAGACTTCCCATAAACAATGTCAATATATCTGTTTAAAAAGAACAAACCATCATACAATCACCACTAATCAGATTAAACTCTGGAGGTCTATTTTGACAAAATCATTTTATAAAAATGTGCAAATCATGCCCTTAAAATTCTACATAAATAGAGCACACTGGCTTACTCGGGCCTCATTTTTTTTTGTACAATATTCATGTTAAATTTCTGTTATACTCTGGAACTGTCTTAACACTGGAAATATAGAGGAAACAAGCAGTTCAAACTACAGCTCAAATTATGTCTTCTCTTAAGATAGAGTTTTCCTCTTCACAGGGGATCGAATAGAAACACAAATGCTTTACAAAGGTAGAGTACAAGAGAAAACTGTTCCATCAGTGCACATTTTAATCTCTTACAAATGAACCTGAATCTGATCATGAAAGAGTCCAGAGTGTTATTTGTAATGTACACAATTACAAGTGAAGTCAAACTGTTTGAAATGATAAAGAAGGTTGAGGTACTCCTTGTGAGGGGCATAGGAGGGGCAGTGCAAACTCAGAGGTATCCTAAACCTGAGGCTCCACAAATGGTTTCACAGCACTATTCCTTCCAGAGACCCCAAGCCTGATAACTTCCCTGTTTAAACTGCTCAAATTCTAGAATTCCTGGTTTTAAATCACAATAGAAAAGTCTAGCTAGAATTCAATTAGAATGTCGTAGGATAGCCCTTCTAAAAGCCCGAGTGTTGGAGGTGGGGGGGGGGAGGGGAGGACAACAGTCGAACACATACTTAAATTTGTTTTAACTCAGACCTTCTGTATTCCAAAATTGTATCCCTCTGACTAATATAAACCGCTGTTATAGAGAAGCAGTTATGAGGAGGGGGAAGAGCCAGGGAGAAGGAATGGGGGAGTGGTAATGGTAACAGACAGTACCATGGGCTGCAGAAGCCTCCCAGTCAGTGGTGCAAGGTTAACAGATCAGTCCCCCTGGCCTTCAGGCAGACAGCAAAACAGCCTGGGGAGAAGGGGACAGAGAGGGGGCCAGGGAGAGGGGCCCTGCTTGGGCTGTTTACACAAGGCAGCCCAGCTCCTTTCTGGCCCATCCCTCCTCTCTATTGGCCAGCCTCTCTGTGTGTGTCTTATCATATTTTCTTCAGCTGCTAATTGTCCGGACTACAAGACTTTAAACAGCCACAGTTTAAGAAAAAAAAGTGAAACCCTTCTAAAAAGTGACCATCACAGCAAATCAGCTTCATGCTGATGGGTAAAATTTTTCAAGGGAAGTGTTCTTCTGATAGTTCCTGAGTCTCCAAGTCACCCCACCCCCAACCCCACCTCTGCCAAACACACACTCCCCTGGAGGGCTAAATGCACTGTGGCAACAAAACATTCATGCGACTTGGAATTTTAACACAATACCATTTCCCTAGTTTAACCTGAAAGGAATGCACTAGTCACAACAGACTACATCATCCTGCCATTAAACCCTGCCAAGGAACCACATTTTGGCCACGCTGGGCCAGCTTTGACAGGAAAGGAGTACACAGACCCACACACTGAGCCTAGAGAGGCAGCATCTGCTTCCTCAGTCTTATCCAGAAACAACCTGCCCTTGAACATGACTCCTGACCTCCTGCATTGTGACTGGCTTGGGAGGCATGTGTCAACCTGGAACTTCTGTACAGCCACACACTGAGCAGGCCATTTGTGGAGCCATCCTTGGGCAGATGCCAACATCCTCTCTTATTACCACTGCTACCATTCAAGGCTCTGTGGCTTCGCAGAAAGGAGGCTTTCTCCAGGGTTGATAAAGCCGTGAGATGCTGTGGGGCTCACTTTCCTATTTGTTTTGTACTTTTTTTAAAAACAAACTTCACTTTGCATTCATAATTAGGTTATGATTACTGACACCACCATTTGCTTTGGGGACTACTTATCAAAGGTGCCAGTTCTTTCACATTTAAGTGACATTTAATTTAAACTTACAAAATACAAAACAGAAAAAATTCTGACATCTCCTGACAATTTTAGAAGAAAAATTCAAAGGTGGAGAAATTTCTAAAACATGCAGTTAACCATTTCACATAGCCAAAGCATTATCACAACAAAAGAAGTAATTATACTGGATTTAAACTGAATTTCTTGAAACATTACTTTGAAAGAGAATGCAAGCAATGTAAACAAAAAGCAAAGAAACAAGACAAGGCATGCCTGCATCTAATGAGAAGTTTAAGTCAAATGCAGTGGGTGCAGCAGAGGCATCCAACCCTAGCAAAGCCCTGAGTCCAATCATCAGCATGGGAGAAATGCATACGCCAATAAGAATAAAATCGTGTTCAACATTTGCCCATGCACACAGGTGCTCATTTCAGGTCTGAGCATGAAAACTACGATCTCAGACGTCCAAGGCTTCACCAGTGAGCCACATCCCGAAACTTTAAACTTGTTCTAGCCCCAGTGTGCATCCCAGTTTTTAAAAATCACAGCAATGTTACCAGAGGCTATAATTTTGCACATACAAAGCATCATTGTCCCCGAACATTCTTCTTACTACCCCTACCACCATTTTAACCACTGGGGTATGGCTCTCAGAACAAGTTTTTCCTATCTTTCTTTAATTCCCCCTTTGAGCACTCTTGTTGCTGTCTTGGGTAACATTGTCGCTTTAAATCCTGTTACTTTGTCATCTTCCTCCTTTCTCTTGTAGTTGCAGATCTGAAGGGATGTGAGTCCCCCTTGTTCTGGCCCCACCTTGCATCCAGGTGAGCAGAATTATCCCTGTAGAAGGCGCTGTCTATCCTTGGCAATGAAGCCATGCCCCTTTGCAGTAACAAATGAAGAACATCTCACTCCTTTAAAAGAATACCCTCAAATACTAAATGATGATCTCAATCAACTTAACATGCACATAGAAGACAAAGCCAAATGGTCTACTTTAGTGTAATTTCTGTCTCCTTAGTAGCTGGAATTAGTATAAGCCCTAGTTAAAAGACAGTTTCTCCCCCTTTACACAGACAGTATCGTGCTTTGAAAAGTCATTTTAATCCCTTTGCTGGAGCTAGGCATGCCAAGTCCACAGAGGAGGACAACAATTAACTTTCCAATTAACTTGGAAAGGAGGAAAATCAATCCAACAGAAAAGAAAATGTTATATTTACATAAACTATTCCCACTTCAAAATATAAACAGGGAGTCAAACTACCAGCTTAGATTCTATAAAATACAGCAATAAAGACACTTGATTTTTTTCAAGGCATTAGATTTATCCATAAATTCAAATTCTAGTTATGATGTCATCAATTTGAAGCCTACTAAAACTGAAGACAGAGCAATATGAAGCCATAAGATTAAAACTTCAAAAGATCATGTCTGTGTACGCCTCAGCAAGCATACTTTTCTGCTTACATCAAATTAATCAACACAGAGATTCCAATGTGTTTTAGACCAATAGCTAAAATATATTTCCCTTTACTTACTGGATGCACATGTGTGTTCCCACCAAGCATAGGAGTGACCTGGCCATCAAAGTACAAGTTGTAAGAGCAGTTCCCCTTTACTACAATGTACCCCCTGAGGATTAAACACAGGTCACTAGGCTTGATGGCAAGTGCCTTTATCTGCTGGGCCATCTTACTAGTCCAGGGACCAATATCTAAAGAATGAAAAGGCACCAAGTCTGTGAATCTGTACAAGAGACACCTGTCACTCTCTTCAGTAACACCCACATATAACTTCTGAATTACTCTAGAATTTGGGGCATACCAGTAAATGAAGGGGTAAAAGCCATCTTATTTTCAAACAAGTTTCTGACCAATTTTATTATCTATTCACTACATTACATTTAAGAAAATCAGATTGCTACAAATATCAAAATGAAACTACTTCTTCCTGCAAATGTATTGATGATAAAAGCAAGTGTAATTAGAATAACATGGAACCAGGAAAAAAATAAGTCACATTAAAAGTTCACTTAGCAAGCAGGAAGGAAACCTTGGTGGGTACAGCTCTTGACACACAAAGAGGAGGAACCTGATTTTGGTGTCTCAGCAGACACATTAAAAAGCTGTACACAGTATGTCAATAAACCTAGCACTGGGAAGGCAGAGAACAGAAAATCCCTGTAGCTTATTGGCCAAACAGTCAAACAGAATAGGTCAGCTATGGGTTCAATAGAGGAGAGACTTGAGGATGACACTAGATATATGGACCTCTCCCGTTTGCACACACATGCATCTCCTCTTTCTCTCTGTCTCTGTCTCTGTCTCTGTCTCTGTCTCTCTCTCTCTCTCTCTCTCTCTCTCTCTCTCTCTCTCTCTCTCTCCCCTTAATGTAAACAGTTTAAAGACATCAAGAAATTTTGTAGAATTGTTTTAGCAAGGACATTAGAAATGATTAAAAACTTGGTAACCATTGCTAATTTCCATTTTGTTCAAATTAGAAGAGTTTACCACATTAAATGACATTTAAAGACTTGAGCCCAGAACTCCAACAGTATCTTTGAATTCTAGAAAACAAAATATATGAGATTTTTTTTCATGGGTTTCTACTACAAAGAGCACACATTAGTTTTCAAACAAACACACATATTGTTGTCATTTCCTTAAGGCTTCACTGGTTAAATACACACACACACACACACACACACACACAGAGAGAGAGAGAGAGAGAGAGAGAGAGAGAGAGAGAGAGAGAGAGAGAGAGAGAGACAGACAGAGACAGAGAGAGACAGAGACACAGAAAGAGACAGAGAGAGAGAGAGAGAGAACAAGTTTTACTCTGGATGTAGGAAAGTCTCAGAGGAAGGGAAAGAGGTCTGGACAAAGAGAAAGAAATCTGAAGAGTTGCTGCTGGACAGGACCAGTCAGGAAGAAAGGCAAGCAGTAAAGGACAGTAGAGTTGAGAGCAAGAAAGGATGAGGGGAGGAGTGGAAGAATCAGGTAGGAAAGGAGGGGGCTGAAATCCAAATGGGTGCCTGGGGAAGACAGGAGGGACTGAAGCCCCTGATGCTAGGGTAGAATGGGCAGCTGGCCTGAGATGCTAATTCAGCGCTTTAACAAATCAATGCCACTTGAAAAGTACAATGAGAGCCCTCATTGGGTAGATGTCAAGGGACTGAGAAAATGCATTCTCACGTATTTCACATTAAGAGGGAATAATGTGTTAATTTATAACTCTTCACCCTATACACTTGGATTATCTATCTGTGTCAGCGATTTGACTTCTTAAATTTATCAAAAACACACACAAAGGGAGGCTGACTCTGCTTTCACCATTGGGAAAGGGAGGGTTAGGAAAGACCTGTTCTGGGTACACCACTCTTCCTCCCCCCACCCCCCTTTGGCTCAAGTCTTGGTGAGGATTTCAGGGGAGAGTGGGTTCCTGAAGGAAGATACTGGAAGGAGGGGAGGAGGGGGGAGGGGAAGAGGGGGGAGGGGAGGAGAGGAGGGGGGAGGGGAGGGGAGGAGGGGGAGGAGGGGAGAAGGGGAGGAGGGGAAGAAACTCATGGTCCAGTTACTAAAGCAACCAAGGAAAGGGCTCTCCCAGTCAGTGGTTGATTGCATTAGGTGCCATCTGTCACAAGTGACACAGAAGAGAATAACTTGAATCAGCAACCTGAGCTGCCATCATCAGAATTTACTTTAGGGAAACTTCCTTAAGTCTCTCAGGACACCCAGAGGAAGAGAAGCTGCTGACAAAAGAGCCCATAATTAAACAGTGCTCATCGATGCCACCAGAATTCCATAGATGGCGCTTATCAGAACAGATGTGCAGGAAGGACCAACCTCATCCTATCTGGTCAGTTTTGAAACAGGGAGGAGAGAATCTACCCAGAAGAGACTTTTATTTCTTAAGGAGAACTTGCTCTATGAAAGACTGAATTCCTGAGATGGATATTATAAATATATATACTGTAACTTGCAATATGACATGGCAGCTTCTGTCCTGACACACAGAAAAACTGTTAGTAATTTATGCTGCCTAAATCCATATGTTATGTGATTTTTACTTTCTCAAGGTATAATAAGCATTGTCAGTATGCAAAGGTAAGTCTGTTTACAATTTTAAAATAAATGGAAAAGGGTACATTTCATGAAAGTGTTTTAAGATCTTGTCTTCAAAGGTAGGGGCAAAAGTGTTGCTCCACATTTTCAGAGTTACTACATTGTAACTGCTTTGACTTTTAAGATTTCTACTCACACTGCCCTACACACAGCAGTGTTTGAAGCTACAGGGGTATTTTTATTTGCTATTGTACAACTGCAACAGAAGCAGACTTTCTTTTCTTTTGAGGATATTCATATGCAAATGAATGCTGACAAATGGAAATGAGATGCTACACTTGAAGGACAACCTTCAACTGTTACTAGAAAAAGGTAAAAAGTGTCTCATTCCCTGAAGCTGCACTCTTTTCCCTTCCACCAAGGGGCACAAAAAGGAAGTGAAGGCCAGTGATGGACTTTCCTCCATCTTCTATTGGCTAAATATCATCTTACAGAGACCAGAGAAAACAAACCTTCTTCTAGGGTCTTTCCTATAACAGTAATACACAGTTATTTTTAAATGAACACTGATTAGAAAGTAAAAAAGAAATACAAAGCCAGAGATTGTATACCTGAGGGAGCCAAACTATCCTAAGTAATATGCTTGCTTAATTAATTTTTATTTACTTCAAAGGTGGCAAGTAATGATAAATTTCCTAAATCAAGACGGACCAGAGAGTGTATTATATTCCTTTTTCACCAAAATCGTAGGAAATTTGCTACTCTAGACAGCACATATGCAGTGACGAAGTATCACATACATGTGTGCTAGCATGCATTGTGTGAGAGTGTGTGTGTATGTGGGGGGGGGGTCCCCTTGCGCAAGCTTTTGAAGAGCCACTGATTAAACAAGATTAGCTAATCTCCAGGATTTTTGTTTTTTTGTTTGTTTGTTTGCATCAATTACCATTCCTGTCTGTCCATCTGAACTACTACCAATTCTTATCATTATGGTACCATAATCCCCTTCTCCTCTTCCCCTCCCCCACCACGCTCACCTAAGGGGTTAAAAGACATCAGTACATTGGTGACTTGTCAGTGACATATAATACCCGGGTCCTTCATGCAATCAACTTTTACTTGACATGTATTTGCTCATCACAGGACCCACATTACTACTGGGAAAATGAAGAAAAACCTAAATTAACACTTGACATTCAATATGGTCAAGTCCTTAATTGGCTGGGCTTCCTGAGAAAGCAATTTTCTTTTTTTTTTTTTTAATTTTTTTTATTCAATATAATTTATTTACATTTCAAATGATTTCCCCTTTTCTAGCCCCCCCACTCCCCGAAAGTCCCGTAAGCCCCCTTCTCTTCCCCTGTCCTCCCTCCCACCCCTTCCCACTTCCCCGTTCTGGTTTTGCTGAATACTGTTTCACTGAGTCTTTCCAGAACCAGGGGCAACTCCTTCTTTCTTCTTGTATCTCATTTGATGTGTGGATTATGTTTTGGGTATTCCAGTTTTCTAGGTTAATAACCACTTATTAGTGAGTGCATACCATGATTCACCTTTTGAGTCTGGGTTACCTCACTTAGTATGATGTTCTCTAGCTCCATCCATTTGCCTAAGAATTTCATGAATTCATTGTTTCTAATGGCTGAATAGTACTCCATTGTGTAGATATACCACATTTTTTGCATCCACTCTTCTGTTGAGGGATACCTGGGTTCGAGAAAGCAATTTTCTATTCCCCAAACTGTGCGCGTGTCATGTGTGGAGTGCAGCTCTTGGCCATCACTGCTGTCCCTCCCTCCCTCTAATGAGAGCAGATGAATTAGTGCTATGTGACAGGATTTGAACAGGGCTGCCTCCTCTTCCCCTCCCCCCAATCTTTCTCTTATACCAGTGGCAGCCATATGGCAAGGGGAAGAGAAATAGTTAAAAAAAAAAATTGGGGAAAAGATGATCATTTTTTAAAATGTACCTTAAATGTCTTGTTGAGTCTGAAACTAACAGGGTCATTTAATTGTGGAGGTGGGGAACAGACTGTTACAAAGATCAGGGGAATTATCTGGATATGCTTGATTTGGGTTGTATTAAGCATGGTTTTTTCCATTCCGGGCTAGTTGCAGTATTAGATTGAACGAGCCTAATTAAAATGGAATTTACATCCACTTAAAACATTTTTTAAAGGTCTGGAGAATGGGTCAACTAGGAAAAAAAAGCAGTGATTGTAAACATGAGATAAGTATACCTATATACAGAAAATTTCCTTCAACATCCAGGTCACAGAGAATACACAATGCAAACTGTGTATGTTTTCAAATGTTATCCAGTGCCTGAATTCAGCGCTAGCCATTCTATTTGAAAAACTTTGGCTTCATTCCCTTCATTGTTAAGTTGCTGCAACAAAAATTATCTAACAGAGGGAAAAACATTCTCTTGTGATGTGTGTCTAGCTCCGTAAGAGACACCAGACTAGGTGAATGGAACAAAGGCCTGAGAAATCTGTTCTAACCGGGATTCAGAAGTTAATTTAAGGTATTTCCTGAGTCTTCACCCCCTTATTTTGACACTAAAGAAGTAACTTTAAATGTCTACATGACTTGCCCAATGTGATGTGAATAGATGGAATGGAAGCCGACCTGGCTAATCAAACATTTGAGAAAATAATCGGTCTCAAATGTACATGCATATGTAAAAGTAAGGAATGGTGTCACAGGCACCTCAGCGCTTTAGATCTTTACTCACTTTGAGACAAGAGCCAAGGTAAAGATGTCATCTGTGGATAGAAATTATTTCAGTAGATGTGAGCCACAAGGTCAGTTAAAGCATGCAAACCAAAGCTGTTTCACCTGCAGCTCCTCCCAAGTAGACTGATCATGGAATTCTTTGTAAATTCTGGTTATAATTTAAGCATTTTAGAGAGCACATTGCTAAATTTAATGACATAAAAAGATAGATGACAGTTACTTATTATACTATGTATAAAGTAAAAAAAAAATCTAATATTGAATATGTAATTTCTCCATTTGATATTTGTGAGGAATGATTTTTAAAAAATAATGCTTCTTAAAAATTTTCTTCTTACAAAAAGCAAAGCCTGGAAGACAGAGTATACTAGAAGACAAACTGGAAATAAGTATTTTAAAAATGTGAATTTTCAAGTTTGCTGAAACATCAGAATTTTCAGACACAAGAAAACTTTAAGAAATGAGAATAATTTAAAAGTATTTTCACAAAAGCAAAACAACACACTAGATAAATGCTCTGCATAAATTATCCACCCTGTGGCCAAAGCAATGGTATTTTAATATCATTAAGATTCCTTGAAAAACCGCACTTGAGACAGCTTGTGAATGGGCATTCTATCAGGTGTTTAGAAGAACTAAAGACGACAGTTTAGTATTCTGGGAAAGCCACACAGCCTAATACATTGAGTTAACTGCTACAGTAGCATTGTCATCGCTCAGCAACAAACAGTACATCCTGCCAATAGCTTTAGGGTGACCTTTGCAATGCTGACTACTCCGTCAGGTTCCATCTCTGAGATGCAAGGCATAGACAGGAACAGTCTATTAGCTGAGGTAGGAAGGGAAACCCAGGAGGCTCCACAGTGACTCTGCTTTTCCCTAGGAAGAGAGGGGCACACCATGCGATCAGGTTGAGCAGTCCATGGGCTTCCTCTTATCATTAGCCTCTTATAGTGCGAAACATCAACCCAACCTTAACAACTTAACATGTTCTTCTCCACCTCAGCTACAGTCTGTGAAATCCCAACAGGGGTGGGGTAGGAGAGATTGAGGAGTGGGGTGGAGAATGAATTTCAAAGACATGAGTTCCAGGATCAAGAGGTAAAGAAAAAGCTGTTCATACTGTCTTAGAACTTTAAACCATTTTTCATGCATGGGTAGTAGCCAACCAATACCAAAAGAATCTGTCTATAGAATTCAAGAGGGCATCAGCAATGGGTTAGGAGAGAGGATTCTGTACTGAACTGAGAAGTTTCAAGTGTCATCTGGTGATAATCAGCCATGAAAAGACATGTTTTGATGAAAAAAAAAAAGTTAACTGTGACTGTGGGAAAGTGACATGCTTAAACTTGATATTCTCTTAGGGATGTGCCAGCTTTGAAGCTCATAATAAACACGAAATTGTTCTGTGGAATGTTAAGTCTTAATGTAGAAGGTTGGTGCCACTGTCATGCCTACAGAGAAACATGTCAACTTGGAAGTAGGAGCATTATGCTCCAGGGCATGGAGAACAGAAACTGCCCTGTGATTGTATGCACTTTCTGGAGGATTCTACTTTGAACTGTAAAAGAAAGCTGCAACATACCCCTGCCTAGTTAACATAGCTAAATATGACACTATACCTTTCTCAAAAATAAACAAACAAACAAACACATCAGAGAGAGAAAGGATGGCTTTAAACACACTTTAGGTAATGGCAAAACTATTTATCAAATATTCAACTCATGTTATTTCAGAAAATCCAGAAATACTGAAAGGGGTGTGTCACTTTCTCTTCCAGTTGTTCCCTTTATTATTCTAAGATTTATTTATTTATTTTATGTATATATGAGTACACCGTCTCTGTCTTCAGACACCCCAGAAGAGGGCATTAGATCCAATTACAGATGGTTGTGAGCCACCATGTGGTTGCTGGGAATTGAACTCATGACCTTCGGGAGAGCAGTCAGTGCCCTTAACCTCTGAGCCATCTCTCCAGCCCCTTTAATAATCTAATATTAAAGTTCTTCCCTCCCCTGTATTACAGATATTTGCTCTAATTCCCGGTTGAAAGGTTTCAGAACATCCAGTCACAGCTGTGTTGATAGGAACTTGTTGAGCATAGCATCCCACTTTCCCACACACTGACAGACGCTTCATTACAAGATGTATCTACTCCTGATTCGAGACACGTGGCTGACTAGAAGACTGGAAGCATTCTTATCTGCTCTCTGCTCCAATCCATGGCTTTTTCTGCAGTTTTGGAAGTGACTTAGGAGCTTGTTGTGTTTCCTACAGAGAAGGTTCCCTTCTGGAAGGTTTCTGACTCTGACAAGATACAGAGATCAACAAGACCCAGGGCAGAACCCAAGGTACACCTTGGTCCCATTTGCAGATTATTTTAACAAGACGCTCTTGTTTCTTGTTCCCACGAAAATCAATAACAGGATGACCTTCAATTTGAAATCCAAACCAATTAATTACCTGTTCTGTTGGAAATGTTGATATCTGATTTGCCTGGAGAATTTCAATTATGAGTAGCTTATTTCTTTTAAAGAGCCCCTTCAAAAAATATAGACTGACATTGAAAGCCTCAGCTTATACAATATAAATGATGTTTTCTTGAAGCAGGGATATACTATTGGCCTTGCACAAATTAGTAGGGGGAAGTTTTCCCCTTGTGGTCCATCTCCTCCTCATGACATCATAATCAATGGGACTGGTAAATTATAGCAATCCCACAAAGATTCAGGGCCTAGATTTCACTGCTGAAGGTGAGGTGAAAAGCTCTTTATACTTGAATTCAGCTTTTTGTTTGTATCAATTACTGACACAAATCACGGTATTCTTTTCAGAATTAGGAATTTTCTATTTCTCTCTAACTCTAAAATTCTTATATCCCTACTTCTAACTCTAAAATTCTTATATCCCTACTTGTATTTAAATAATTATTATTATTTTATTTGTCCATAAATTTGAATTTTTTCTTTGAATAGGATCATAAGGAAAAGGCTATACATCAAAATTAACTAAAAGCAGAAATATATTTACTAAACTTATTCATTGTAATTGCAGGGGGGAAATTGAACTCAATTCATGCCAGTGGGGAATTCCCACAATGAATGATCACATGCAATGAAATTATTATCTTCATCCATTAAAATATTATCTAAACCAGAGGTTTCTATCTGGCAGCCAGTGGCTGAATATAGCCTGCAGATGAGTTTTCTTTGGACCACACAGTTTTTTAAATATTTGAATATATTGCCAAGATTTCAAATTCATGAGATTTCACATAAAAACTGTGTTTCTGGCTTCTTATTAAAGAAAGAAAGGAGGTGATCTGGCAACCAGGAGGCCTGCATACTCACCTGGCAACAATTCTCTGGACCCCAGAGCTGCCACCTCAGTGGTTAAAGGGATGAGCTTTCTGGTCTACCACAGACCCCACAGACTTCCCCAGACCATTCTACTAACTTAATATTCATCACCTCCACATGGGCATTTTAGGTAACTACTGACCTTTAAACTTTCATAACTATTCTAGAAAAGCTTGTAGAAATTGTTGCCAAAAAAAAAAAAAGGAAAACAAAGGGAAAAAGAAGAAGTAAGTGTTCTAAAAATAGTTCTTAAAATGTATATTTAAATATAGTTCATGAGTTTATATAATGAATGACAATAGATGCAAACTTAACTTCCAAATATAGCTGTTCCAGTTATAAGTAACTCTGAGGCAAAGAAAACTCAATTTCATAAAACAATAATCTAAGTAGTAAATTTTAAATATATAACCTACACTTACATAGTGATGCATCAGACTTTATGTGGGTTTCCGATGAACCCCATTCTTCCTTGCAGCCTAGGAAGGATGCTCTGACAAACTGCTACTCAGCTCTACAAGCATCCTGATCCTTCACTTCTATCCTTCCTTGCTAGAGGTATCATATACACCTAAGTGAAAAATGGACCCTAATTGAAAATAGTATATAACTTTAAGATACAGTTAAAAAAAATCAACATTTAAGATGCACAGAAACCATGACAAACACCAATCTTTACCTGGTCCCACTTTATTGGCAACATCTGACAACACACTTATCTAGTCATTGCTGAGGGTTCAAAAAGTCATGCCATATTTTAAAATGGCTATTACTTAAAGCATATTGCTTTAAATCGTGACAAAGTCGCCATGCATTTCTAACCTTTGGCTATTTTTATTCAACTGAAAGCAAGTGCTAATATTTACTTACAGTTCATAACTTGCAATCAACCATAACATCTAAGCATTTAAACCTATCAGTGAATTTCACAAACAAATGTAAATGCCCTACTTATCATTTTATCCAACCATATTAAAAGCAGGTTATCTCTAATTAATTACTGTAGCCAAGAAAATCTTAAATCTCCAAACAGACTTTCTTGAGTATGCTACAACTGGTCATGTATCACAGTATCAAAGTATCAAGACTTAGATCACCTATAGCATACGGGCTTATAATCATGCCACACACTTGAAAGAGTATTTAAATGAGATGTTCCTTTTCTATGAGAAAGGTCTTTCTTTCAATTGTCCTTAAAGAAAGAAATCCTTGGATATACACTAAATATACTTCACAATCAGACTTTAATCCCCAAAATTTTCTTGACTCTGAATAACTCCTATAGCTTGAAACAGTTGACAAAATCCTAATGATCATACTGAATTCCTTAACTCCTAGGTGAATAGGAAAACAGGAAGTATGCTAAGTCTGGGCACCCTGAATGTGGCTTTAGTTGATACCCAAATGACAATGATACATTCCTTATGGGAAACATTCGTCCTAATTTCTATTATGTTTGAAATTTAAGCAATTAGAAACAGACACCTGGAACTCACTTATTAATTTGTCTCTTCCCTCCCCTTTTACACTTCTTTCTACATCATTTCTGAAGATGCCTCTTAAATTGACACTCTAATATAAAGAGCCTTGAACCAGGGTTCACCACTTTCTTCTTTAAAACACCTTGCTAGAGTGTAGGACTGACCCTATCTCATTTTGTAAGTCTATGGTTTCATTTTTATAAGTATATTTCTTTAATAATTAGTGATTAACAGTAGAAAATTAAAATAATAGTTCTAGAAAAACATTTTCTTCCTCTATTATTCCAAAATAGCTTTATAAAGAAAAGACAAAAGAAAATCCCCCTTGATGCTCAAAGCCTTTAGGTACCCCTAATAACCCTTCAGGCTGACGTCATAATATAACATAACTACACATACAATGTCCCAAGCTTGATGGATTTTTATAATGTACTGTTTTAAAAGATGAAAAATAAACAGACTAATGAATGTTTAATGAATGTTTAATTAATGTTTAATGAAACAGAGAAAAATACTGTTGTCCTTTAACTCCCCCTTTCCCGCCCTTTGTCACTAATTCCTACAAAAGGGTGTCCTAGGGCAGGCTCCAGTTAGGGTAATAGGGACACTCTGCAGACATGCAGAGCAGGCAGGCATAGGAGCAGCAGGTTATCAGAATCTTCAGAGGCCAGGAGCCATTGCTTTATTAAGAAATTGTATAGAGTAGCTATTTACCCAAAGTCAGAGCAGCCAACTTCTTGCTTTCAACAAAGGAGTGTTTTTAATATAATGAACATCCAGGCTTCCCTGGTCATGAGAGAACCTGGAATATATTATACATGTGGGAATGTGGCCGGGATGCAGGATATGGGATGTGCTTCCTATCAACAGATTAACACTTCATTTCTATTACTGTAATCTCACCACAGGCTGTGAACACTTTCTTTTTCTTATTTGAACAACAATGGTACATGGAAAAACCAAGCTGACAGGCAGGCTGGGTTCATTAAAAGCATGAGGCCTTTATTCCCATAACACATCTCACCTGTAGGAAGCCAGGGCTCTGGTTTCCAGGCTGCTCCTCAAGGAGCCCTTCCAGATGCTGGACGGCTGACACTCCCTACCCTCCCTTTTACATAACATACAATAAAGATCACAAATAAAGCAGAAATAAGAAAACTCTTCTCCATCATATACTGCTTAGCACATAACAGCACTGGCAACATATTTTAAGATACACTACCTCCCATGATTACTTATCAAAGGTCTTCAGGACAACAAGGCAAGATAGCTGTTAAGGGAAAAAGCACGACATCACAGGTGTGAGCTCACATCTCAATGTGGTGTCTCTTTCTTAGTTTAATTTTTACTTGGAATTTAAAGCTTAAAAACATGACAGTTGCTTCTAGAAAACGGCAGTTCTGTGGTTGGTGAAAATGGCCATTCACAAAACAAGAAACAACCACACCAGTTCTCAATCAATGACAGCTGGCTTCATTAAAAAAGCTAGGCTTCTATCTCTGAGGCAAAGCTCTATGTTCACGCACAGCACAGGAGGGAGGAACATGCTTAGGAACGCAAAGGTACATAATCTAAAGCACCATCCTATCTCTAGTGGGGACGCTTGGCTGTGGTGCTCCTTCTGTATGTAGACTCATATACTCCTTGTGTTTGAGGCAGCTATAAACAAATCCTCAACATTCCCAAAATAAATAATGTAAATGCCTTCTACCAGACAATCTAACAGTCCTACACTGCCTCTTTGTCTACATATCATGTAGTATAAGTGTACAACTGCATGGCAATACTAGATTTGTGACATTTTCTATAGAAAAGCAATAAGACTTTGTCCCTAAAGTCCAGAGAAGGACTTCAGTTTCAGTTCTATCTGAAACTCTATCTTTATATATTAAAAAATGACAAAGAAAAAACAGTATTGCATATTGTCCTAGTAACCTAGCTGAGTCTGCATTAGGTTCGACAGGAAGTCAAAAATCATCATGCTTCCAGGGGTCATCACTGAAGGGAAACTCTCATGAATATAATCATAACGTAATGTCATAGCATCTTACAAAGCAGCAACCCTGATCCACTGCCCTCTAGAACTGGCAGAGGGCATATCAGTGGGCAGTTTTCTGTGCTCAGGCCTACTCAGGTGTCCCACACAGCCATCCTAATGGCATACCTCAGTGATATCTTCCTTGCTTTTAATTGTAATGGAAGGAGAGAAGAAACATTATCAAAACTCTGCTAATGGAGATTCTCATTTTAACATTAGTTTTGTTATTATGTTAAGCCAGCTGAAAGTAATTATTTTGTCAGGTAAAATACTCATTATCCTGAAGTTTTTCTTTTCAAACCCCCAGTTCAGATGCAATGATCATCAAGTGTAAATCCTAAAGAATTGTCTGGAGAACCAATAGCCACCTTAATAAAGTTGAAAAAATCCACAGCAGTCACATACAAGCACACAGGTAAATACTAGAAGTTTTATCTTTCCAATTTACACAAATGTTTTTGTTCTTGATATTTTTAACAATCTCCATGCCTTTTTAAGACAATGAGTTAAATGTATTACATACATAAACAATGATGAATCCCACATGTAGGACATATGTTTTAAATATGTTTCTTAATAGTGTGTTTATTCTGGCCCTGCTATCATTTCGATTGTTCCTTTCAAAGTCTGAGCTTTTAGCTGCAGTTGACCTCGGTCACATCTCCTGATAGTCACCCTGTTCTTTATAGCTTTTCCTACTTCTAAGAAGATATTCTTGTGTGGTGTTAAGTCCAAGTATATAAAATGATAAACTAAGACAGCTTCTAGAGAAAAGAAAGCAAATTTTCTTTGCCTCCATCTTTCTCATACAGGTTAAGGGTCAAACTGAACATCTATCAGTAGCACCTCTGAGTGACAAGACCTAGGTGCACGGCCAACCCTGATTTAAAACACTCACCTGCAGTAAAACAAGGATAGTCCCTTCACCGACATGTTTGTATGTGAGGATAGCATCACATTCCTGAACTTATCAAAATGACAGATTGGCAAAAGGATACCTGATTCAATAGTTGTTACTTTCAAGCACATTTTAATTCCTTTGCATTAGGCAAAAGAGAGGCAGTAAAACTAAGGAAGCAATTGTATAATGGGAGAAGCGAAGGTAGAAGAGAGAAATGAAGTTTAAGAAAGAGGAATCGGGGAATAAGAACAAACTAACCTTGTACTAAGGCTATTAGGTAAATGTCTATCAGCCAAACAGGCACAGGAGTCATAACTCAACACCCCTCTCTGATCCAAACACTAAAGGTAGCAGCAAAGTAGCATTACAGTTCCTAAGCATGGATAAATAAGATGTCAGCGGTGCTCAAGGGAATCACATCAGTGGTTTCAATAAGTAACTTCCTACAATTTAACATTATTCTTCCTTTATAGAGAGAAATGAAAAACTGATGGACTTAATTAAAGGAAAACAAAAAGATATTATATTGTTGTTAAAGGATCAATTCTTTTTCTTAATTAGAATGATGATTAATAAGTGGAGAATTTGATTTCTGAACTCCCTGGTTTGAGTTAGGCAACTCCCATTAAGGAGTTGTAGTACTCCCATTAAGGAGGGCTCTGACTGCAGAAGGAGACAACGCTCTCTCATCCCCCACACACCATGGCACAAAACGCTGTGCGCTGTGTCCCATCGAGAGGACCCAGTACTCTGCCCTCACCCATGCCAAGTCCAGTCATAAGTGTTACACTGGAAGGTGGAGCGAGCGTACACTATGAAATGTGTGAGGTTTCCGACATGGAAGGTACAAATTAAAAAAAAAAATCAATACTTTTTTTTCCTATTCTCTAAACTTCCTTTTAAGCCCAGGGAGGGAGACATGGTACAGGAAAGGCTCAGGGGTAACTGTGGGCCGCAGTCACAGCTCCCACACCATCTTAGTGATGTCATAGCACATACTCCTTCTTTTTCCCAGGATAATTTTTCCATCCTGTTTCACTCTGTATTCTTTATCAGTTTGTCTTCTAAGATACTCCTGCTTTTTGTTTTGTTTATACAACAGAACCTAAAGGCTGCTGTTCCTGCTCTGCCCCTCTTCCTTTACTTCTCTTAAGCTTATTAGAAGTCAAAGTTCCTCCAAAGGGTATTTGACTCCTCTTGCCTCTAATCCCAGGTGCTTCAGTTGATGAGGGGAACCACGCAAAATGTGGACACCAGCTGCTCTTCTGCAAATAAGAATGGCATCAGCTCTGGCAGATGTGTGTGACATCAATCATTTCCTACAACCCTAAACACTCTTCTGGCCAAAGCCTGGAGAACCGTGGTTAGTGACCAGCAAACATGTGTCATGAAAGGCACGAGCATGTCTGCACATGGAACAAAGCCCATGCTTCCACACATTAGATGCCAAACCTTCCAAAGGAAAGAACTCCTGGGGCAGTTATATCCAATGTTCCTTCAATAACAAAGAACAGTAAGTTCTAGAGAAAAATGGGTTTCACTGAAAAAGGTATTCCCGTGATTCACCAATTCAGTTTTCCTTACTGCACAGAGTTCTCTATATATACTCTGGGGGAAAGGAGTTCACACCAAAAACAATTTAACCACCATAGTTCACTTATGAATGCAGGGTAAAGGCAAAGGCAAGTTCCAATTTCCTCTCCTTATACTTTATATATATTCCACATTACCAAGTTAGCTATTGACAGGCATTACCTACATGCTAACTGAAGACTGACCAGAGCCATGTCCACTGTGTCTCCCTTTAAATAAGTGTGTGCAATGTGTAAGTTGGAAAAGAAGAAACCCTAGGGTTTTGTTTTTCACTGAAGTATGTGACGCCATCTCACTATCTGTAACGGGCTGTTCCTTTGGAATCAGCTCCTGTGTCACAGCGACCTGACAAACTTGAATGCTTTCACTATCACTGGAATCCTTGCAATCCTGCCTTGGCTGTGACCCATTCATGTTTGTCCCAACTTCCCAGAGATGTCTTTCTCAGCATCTAATTAGCAAAGGAAGAATCGTCATGGCGCTTATCCCTGACATAGGCGTAGGACGCTATGTTGTGGTGGAAGCCTATGTCTGTCCTGTTACATTAATCAATTTCCATAAAGCTACTTGGTTACAGATAACAGAGATATTGAAAGAAGTAATTTCAAAATGATCCAAACTATGCTTAAATTCATTTGAAGTGCTATGTGTTGGAAATAAGCTTTAAATTGGTGAGTGACTTTATTCGCATGTATACACATCTGAGGATCTATTTGTACATGTTTCATTACAATAACTCACACGTGGAATATCATACATACAAGGCCTACGCCATTCCCATTTCATCATACAGTATGCAGAACTGTTAGTGAGGACTGTATGTTCACACCAAGTTGGAAGTAAAGGCTGACACACAGGGATTCACCTCTTTATCACGATTTCTAATCCAATACTGCTATGACAATTATCCAAATATTCCTACTTGTGTGCTACAGTATTAAAGTGAATGTCAAGGCTTACATTTTAATTTCAATATGTACCTATCATTAACAGTTCAAAATAAAGCACATCATCTCTCAAGTTAGAGGAACTGAGAGGTGGCAGCATGCTAATTCAACTAGCTAAAACTATTTGCCACCAAATATAAACACCTATTTTAACATAAAGGTAAGTTTTGTCAAGTTAATCCTTTTTAAGTAAGTTGTTATTACCCAAATACACCAACTATAAGAAGGAAATACTAAAAAGGAAGAGAGAAAAAATAGAGAGGGAAACCTAGAAATGGATGCTGCCTCACAATGAAAGTCATTTTCAAAGGCCATTAACTATCAACTGCCTTCCTCCTAGCTCTGATTAAATAAGACTATTCATCATATGTAAAAGGGATGCGTCCAGTTTTGAGGAGAAGCTTTAGAATAAAAATATATTGCAAGAACTTCAAAGAACAACCAAGCCACCCACAGCACATATTTTAGATATGCGGCAAACAAGAAATACTATATATGAATCTTTAAAATTGTTAGAGATGTTCAAATTTTTTTTGGAGGGTTAGAAACCAGAAAAGAAAACACACATCATTTCCAGTTTGACTACAAATCCTATGACTGGAACTGTGTTTGTCCTCATGAATTGAAAATACTAAAAGACTACTGGAAGAAAAATTTGTATTGAGCACTCTTGTAAATGATTTCCAAAAATATTATTATATATTTCTTATATATCTTTTAATCATTTCTCAGAAGTGCTAGGTTTTATACTAGTCAAAAAGTTTACTCTGTCATATCTCTGGTGAGCAGATGGTCTAGTAGTAATGTAAATAACTGATATAATTTTTAGCTTTCTCGATTTTGTCCCTCACCTATCTAGGAAATGATTTCTCTGGTGATAACTAACACATCATGCTAATGAGAGAATCTAATACACAACAGAAAAATGTCACTACTAATAATATTTGCATGAAGTTAAATAAAGCAACTGTAAAAGAATGTCAGACAGTTGTTCTTTAATAAAACACAGTTTCACAATGAAATTATGTTGTTAATTTTGTTACATCATTGGGTGAATCCTAAATTACTCCATAATGATGCAAGGCGTCATTTATAATTCTAACTTGGTATCTCACTCTACTCTGAAAAGAGACCTTATTAAGGGATCTGCATTTTATTTGAAACAGGTTAAGTATACCTGAGCAATAATAAAAGGTATAAACACCTCTGGTAATATGGGAAAAGTACACTATCACCATTATCTGTACAGTGTCATTTCTTAAAAAGATTTCAGTTAGATCGAACTATACCCGCTCTTAGAGGAAGCTATAAGGATTTTATTTGCTACTTTCTCAAATACACAAACGTACAAATTATGTAGAAAAAACAGCTTTCAAAGTATGATTTAAAAAAAACAAAACAACCTTCCAAAAGCAAGCTCCTTTCTCCTACCACCCCCGTCTCTCTTTTTAACAACACCTTAAGAGAGTATCCTGAGAAAAATAACCTTTGAGGTTTTAAGAGATAAGGAAAAGGAGAAAATGGTTTTGGACATTATCAATTCATAACTGAATCCAGAACTCTCAGTTACAAAAGTCAACAGCTACACCTCTCAAGTATCTTGCTACAAGAAAATATTATTTTTCTAAACAAGAATAACAACAACAAATCATATTGATTTTTAGAGGAATAATCTTTGATTTTAGGGAAAATAGTGTAAGGTAGGGAAATGAAGTCAGGAAGTCCCATTTAAAGCTTTAAGGGGAACAGACTTAACTCCACTGAGTCTGAGTCAAATCATTTGCTAATGTTAGATAAAGGAAAGATTTACAGTTAAGGAAATCTAACTTTGTTCAGGGGAAATGCAAGATACAGATTGCTCCATGCCTCTGCCTAGCTTACGTTTAGAAGACACAGACCTAGATTATTCAACTTCAGCGTTCATCAGATTCCCAAGCATACATTTTTCTGTCGCTAACATCATATGTGGTGAGTTCTCTATAGCTTAGTCTTTAAGCATCTTTTACTGGCTCTAGTAGTCAGTTTTGTCCAATGCTTAACAAGATAGTCAAGGAAATATTAATTTTTATTCTACTATAGAAAACTGTGAAAAACTGTACTTAAAAGATTTCATTCACTCTATGAGCTAAATTTTTACTCAGAGATTAAAATAATCAAGCAGAAAAGCCTCTTTTATCCTAAACAATTATATATATAGAATTGTACATATTTGATTAAATTAGAAAAAAAAACCTTTTTATCTTTAGCAAAAGGTGGCTTAATGTGGATATTGAAACTATTATTCTTCAAAACTGTTGACTTTTAAGAGAGCATTTCAGGAATCATTCCCTCCCCCTACCCCATCCCCCATGCACACACTCTGTCCCACTCACACTGAACCAGCACTGCTGACCCATAAGGAAAACAAAAACATTAGGCATGCACAGCACAGGCTTATATTTAGGCAGATTTTGAATTTAAGACTACACACTCTGAAATGGCATCTTGAAAGAGAAAAAAAAGCACATCTACACATGTAAACATATACTCTTCTTAGATGACTTCCAAAATGCACAAAAGGTAAACATTTAGTAACTATGAAAGTAAATGGGAAGCTAAGCATCACTAATAACACCAAAACAACAACAACAACAACACAAAAAAATAATAACAAACTACAGCTAAATGGGTGATTTACAATACTTTTTAAGTTTGTGATTTTCATCCTTTGTCATAGTGTTCTGTGTCATAATCTGTTCATTAAGCATAAAGGCCTTCCCTGTGTCTATTCTCACAGGCACCAAGGCTCACAGTCCACATACATTCATACAGGTACACAAGCAAACACACAGAAAACACCATGGTGAGCTGATTATACAAGTTTCTCTATGAGGAATTTAAATTATTTTCCTAATTCTGACCTATTTTTATGTAATTTGCTTTAATTTCTTTTAGTCCTAAATGTTTTGCATCACTTAAAGTCTCCTTAGATGCAAATCTACTTGGAAATGGGCTCGTGCCAAAGTAGCAATCTAACACATCTATGTGGTTCAATAGCCATTTATCAATTGATCATTATCTCTATCTGTTTTATTAACTCTTTTTTCACTAGATGGAAAAACCTAAAGCAATCTAACCTTTCACAGCATGCATGTACATACACACGACTCAAGGAAAACCCAGATTGGTGATATCTAAATTTTAAAGTGGGGCACAAGTTATTAGATTCTAAGGTTAGTGAAAACACACTCTGTTACAACCACAAGAGAGCCACCCAGACAGAAAAGTGCTTCAGAAAAACATCTCGAAAAGTGTTCTGCAGAGACAAGCAGCATCTCTGTCAGACAAGAAAGGAACTTTTCAGTGTGGGGGAAAAAATAAAAGGATTGCATAAAGAGTTGCTTACTGGGCTTATGTTGATTGCATTTAAACCCCAGCTTACTGGATCAGCAGTTATCAGGGTCCCTCTACAGGATGTCAAATACACCTTATTCAAACACATTTCTCCTATCTAAAACTGGCTGATAAAACTGTTTACCAATTAAATGTTCAAGAGCCGGACTTTATGCACTTTCTTTGGCAATTGTTATTTCTAAACTTGTGGCAGTTTACAGCCTTGAAAGTAGTTTTATTTCATTACCAAACATTTTAAAATCTACCCCAAAGTATTCAATTTCCGCCAACTCTTACATACACAAGAGCAGTTGCAATTATTTTAAACGAGTGGGGCAAGACCAATCTTTAAACAACTGCCATCTACTTAACATCCCAGTATATGTGTTAGTACTACTTTGGTGCTGCATGGAAGATAAACTAACTCTTGCTTTGTATGGGTTTGGTGTAGGCTTCTGAAAAGCAAGTGTCTAGGAGGGAGGCACCAAGGGAACTTCCCTCCCTCACTTGAGCACAGTCCAAGAGGAAAGTTTCTGGGTTGTTTCCCCTTTGCCTCCTCTTACCCTCGCTCCCTCGGGGAGCCTGAGAGCCTGCAATTGTGCAAGAGGAGCCGGGCCTGCAGGGCGCAAATCACCGAGCACTTGGTATGGAGGGCTACAGGTGATTAATGATCTGTCCACTGCTGCCCTGGCGCTCTCCTGGCAGCTCTCCCAGCAGGGCAGCAGCTGAGCTGCCAGCGGTGGCTGAACAAGAAGTGGCTCTGGGAGAACGCAGGGGCCTCGCCGAGTGTGAGTGCACCGTGCCGGGCGGCGGGCGGCTGGCGGGTGGCAAGCAGAGCTGGCTGCGCCGGGGCCAGGGGAGCACAGGGGAGAGCGAAGGCACCGAGCCACCTAGAGCCGGAACGGAGGCCGAGAGCAAGCCTGAGTGCAGCCTGCCGCCCTTCAGCTTGACCCGGCCAGCAGGGAAGCCTGCACAGCCTCGCTCGGGTCTGAGTCCAGCTGCTCTAGACACCAGAAGTCAAACCCGCTGCTGTGAGGGGCCTGCTCTTTATGACTGTTCAGTTGCAAGACCTACTTCGAGACAGCAGACACTTTGACCAAGTCTTTCACAGTCAGAAAGATACATTTGTTGAGTGGCTTTTTCTCTTTTTCGCGGGAAACAAAGAAATAAATTAAGGCAGGGCTCAGGCTGCACACGGTGAAACTTTGCAACAAATGCCTTTGCTTTCTCTAACTTCGATGTCTTTTCCCCCCTTTTCCTTAAAGAGCCCTTGGGGAAGCCATGAAGTAACACTGCACATTCCAGTAACACAGAAATGACAATATATATATATATATATGTATATATATATATATATATATATATTTAATTTCAAAAACATTTAGAAAGAAAAGTAGCAGGAAGAAAAGGGCACATAACAACTCGAGGTTTCTTTAAAAAAAAATGAAAGAAAAAGTAACTTACCTGTTGGGACATTCTGAATAAGAGGTTAGTATCAGCGTTTTGCCATGTCCCCATGAACCCTGGTTCAGCCGCAGTCGTTCTGGTTCCAAACTGCATGGAGTTGTCAGTACAGGAGTCTCTTAAAGTCAAGTCTCTTGCTGTCTTTGGCTCTCTGTCTCTCTGTGTGTCTCTTTCTCTCACATCCACTTCTGCCTCTTCTGAATGAAAAGTGAAGGTGGATTTTTTGAGCTTCTTGGCAGCCAGTAGCAGGAGTACAGTGTAGGTAAGAAGCTGGCTGAACTGGGCATTTCATTTGGGAAGGGGGCGGTCAGAGTTTCCTTCGCACCTTCTGCACAGATATCCCTATCATTTATGCATAGATTGTGACTCCCCTAGCTTGCCTCTGCTCAGTTTAACAGCTGCCTGTCAGGTGCCTAGGCAGCACTGGAGACCCAACCATCAGCTTCAAACCCTCAGCCACTGCATGTCATTGGACAGCAGAGCTAGGAGTCAACTGCACTGTTCCACTGTCAGGCACCAAATGACACTGTACTAACCCCCCTCCAGATACACAGATAGACACACACTGATGCATACTCCACGGACTGCCATGACCACCATCTACAAGGCCAGGGAAAGCTAGGGCTCTTCCCTGGGAATTTTCGCCAACAATGCTTTCTGCTGTAACATGTTATATCCAGCACCAGTCCTTTCTTTAACACTTGCAAAACTATGACACTTAAATATTTTTAATTAAACTGGAAGCAAGTGAAGTATTCATCTGGAGGAGAACATAAAGTTTGCTCAGTGGCTTTTTAAATATTAGCTGCCACAAGTCACACCGTAATGCTGGGGCTATTTATAACCACATATAAACTCATAGGGAAAATAACATACAGAGATTTGACCTTATATTATAAAGGGTGAACAAGCAAAGCTACCAGTTAAACATGGAAGATGTACACTAAACATATGCAAAAATAAATATATATCATTTAATACCCAGCACCTCAGGCCATTAATTACCAAATGGAAGGTTAAGTAAAGAGCCACTGAAGGAAGAGAAGAAAAATGAATACCTTTTCTTAAAGCTCACATGCAGAATAAAATCCTTTGTTAAAGTTCTCAGGTAAGACATCTACATCAACCTTTTAAATCATAAAAAAAAAAAAAAAAACAGGGTAAAAGGTGAAGAAAAAAAGAAACCTGTCCTATTTCAGGCAAAAAGTAATGCATATAAAAATGCCATTTTTCATTTAGGACCTCTATGGAAAATTCTATAATGTTTCCCTGCCTGATGAAATATAACCCTGATAGCAGGTCATATTTTTAATTAAACCAGTTTTAAAACAAAACAACCATTTGTTAGATAGTATTTATCTCCCTTATTTATGGAAAAAGCAGAACTGAAAAAAATCCACTGTACATAAACATTGTAACTTCAAAATGGAAAGCTAAATTCATGCCATCTCATAAAAGTAGTCAGCAGGAAAAAGCCATCCTTCCTAAACTTAAAATGTAAGGAACATTAATCTTCAGCCACTTACAAATACTAAGGACAAATGTAGCACTCTGTTCGCTCCTTCTTAACGAAAGAATAACAATAAACCTTCCTCTCAGAAACAACAAAAGAAACAGAAAAGTGTTTCGATGGCAGCCTGTGTCATTAGTGGACAATGAGAAAAGATGAGCAACCGTACGCTATGTTGACACAAATGTGCCTTCCCTTCTAGAACTGACATCTCCTGAAAGCTTTTCTGTTAAACTTCCCTCCAGTTCACCACCATTAAGCACAAAAAGTCTCAAAAGAAGCAAATTCAATATCTGAAAGGAGACGAACAAGAACCCAAAGAATTGTTGCCTTAAAATATATTAAGTCCACCTGTGGTCAATAAAAATATTCTTTCGAGGGGGGGGGCGGGAAAAGCCCCTACGAGTCAATTGCCAACAGTGACTGTACCTTTACTGCTATTACCCACTTAACTCCCTCTAAAATTTGCTAGCCTCTTGATTTCTCAAGTGGCACTCAGTGCCTCAGTCAAGCTGCCTGCTCAGCTCCTGACCTTCCCACTAATGGCTGTTATTTGTGGGAGGCTTAAGGACACTGTCAACAGCAAGCTTCCTCCTTGCTCCCCTCAAGCACTGTTGTATCCTCTGCCTGCATGGCCTCTCTGGCCTCTTCTGCTTCCTCTCCCTCTCTCCTAGTCCTTCCCCCTCCTTCCCCACTCTCCCTCACTCCCTCTTCCTATTTTTCCAGCCCCACCCCTTTTTCTCAGTTCTGAGGTCCTCTTCTTTCCCAGGTATTTCCCCTAACCCCCACACATGCAGGCACGAACGAACGAACGAACACACACACACACACACACACACACACACACACACACACACACACACACCATACCACACCACAACACAAAAATCAACTGGCATGCAGCAGCAAGCACCTGCAGTAATAGACTCTTTTATTAAAGCTGTTCTTCTGCAAGACTTGAAATTCCCCATGAATTGGGCCATGTCAAAGCCGATATAATTAACTAGAGGCTCAGCAACGGATCAATTATCAGACAAGCAAGTTATAGTGAAATCAATGAAAGATCATCAGCCACATTATCAGTGTTGCAACTCATCAGGGCAAAACTGAGAAATGTGCTCAAAGCGAGCCCAAGCAAGGTGGCATTACAAAACAAAGGGCTAATTTGGAGACCCTGCTGTGAACAATCTGTAACGGAATTAGCCTTTTTTCCCCCTAAACTGCACAGCTCCATAACTAAATGTGACAGACTGAGAGAAGCAATTTATTAAGACACCAACCCCAAGTTTATTTAGTTCATAAACTCTCTCCTGGAAAATCAATACAGTCTGTACAGGGTTATTAGGTTGACTAGCTAATACATCCAAATCTGCTATGCCCAGCCACAGTCCTCTGACAAAATGCTACCCAGAGTATGCAAACCGGTCTCTCTCAGACTGCAAGGTCTAACCGAACAAGTCTGCAGCAAAACTATTACCTAAATATTCCTGCCGTAGCCACGCCTTAAAAACATCAGGATAGCCTCGTAAGATTCACAAGAAAAATCACAACAATTACACAGTACTGTACCTCCTAGATGGATTTTGTCAAACAAAATTTTAGTTAATTCCTAAAATCAGTTTAAAAAAAAGTAAAAGCTTCATTATAACAAGACACCAGTCCAAAGAGTTAGCTATATATAAACATGCTAAAGTACAAACCTTGAATGTTTATGTTTTGTTTATTATGTTTAAAACCATTTTTTAATAAATTTTAGAAAATAAAATTCTGACTCCTATAGAAATTCCCAAAATATGTTATGTGAACTTGCCATCCATTTCCATAGGAAAATGTAGAACCTTGATGCTTTTCTGGCCAGTAAGAGACTTGAATTGTTTTTTAGAGACTCAGGTCCATGTCTAACAGCAAAACCAAGGCACCAAGACATCTCCTGAGGCTTTCCATTGGCTCAACATTCTGTAGATTACAGAATAACCCTCTGAAATCCTTTGTATCCAAGTTATTTACAACTAGGCCATGGGGATAAATATCATTTTCACAATTATTGCTTTCTTCCTGATTCAAAGTCATGTACTTAAGATTAGGGGATCACAAATCTGAAAGGTCACGTGACGCTCCTCACAGTCCCTGAGACTGAGAGTTAGGCTGTGTACACTGAGAGGTCCACCAAGGAGCTCTCAAGGTCCTAAAGAAACTGTAGAACTAGGAGTAACTAACTCTTCTTCATAACACACAGCAGTAACACACACACACACACACACACACACACATACATACAACTCTGAAATACTTTTACAACAGTAACATAAGACCAGGAGACTGGACAAGGTTAGGGTAAGCAGCTCTGGAAATAACTAATGATGTTTTAACACTTACAATGTTTTTATTTATTTATTTATTTTAAAAAAACTGTACTATTAACATGCCATCAGTATACTCAACTGGCTTCAAATTCTAAATCCTAAATGTTAATTTTAAAAAATAGTTTAAATTCAATTTACAGATGCTACAATTACACATTTGTTTTTATCTGGTATTTATCAAACATTTCACCAGTCATGTTTCTAATAATATTTTTTAAAGTTAAGCATATATACTAACCCTGCACTATCTGCACACTTTGGATAGTAATTAAAAGTTGTAATTACAGGAAATGCATACTTTTAAAAACCTTTTTGCACATAACTACACACTGTGCATGTACCCTCAATGAGATCCAATTAGTTACAAAGAATTTGCATTTCCGTTAGTGTAGGATAACAAGACTACAGGGAGGTGCAGTGCAATCCCACCAGCAGAGGAAGGCAGTGTGTTCTTTCCTGTTCGCTCTGTAAGCAGTAATTCCCACAAGTGATTGCTTAGAATGTTACTATCTTTTTAATATTTTGTAGTGAGGTGAATTGGGTCTTTTATTTTCTCAAAAATTACACAGTGATGCAAAAGTTAGTCACAGTTACTGACTACTGACAGGCCAAAGAATGTTCTTTTGCATATACTTTTGGAATAAACTAGTTTATTTATTGTGTTGCTTTTTGTTTGTTTGTTTGTTTGTTTATGGGAATATAACCCATCATTTCTTTATATATATTAAAATTATTTTTTTTTAAAGACAGGGTATCATCATGTAGCCCTGACTGGCCTGGAACTCACTTTATTGACCAGGTTGATTTCAAGAGATCTGCCTGCCTCTGCCTCTCCAGTGCTAGGATTAAGGGTGTGCTCCACCATACCCAACTTTACTTTTCTTCACTGGATTTAATTTCTTCAAAACACAGGGCTTTCTTAAGGTCATTCTGTGACTGGGAACATAGAAGCTATATAAAGGTCTTTGTTCTGTGCTAAGAAACTCAGGCCCTGCACTAAGAAAGCACTTGAAGGCTTTCTTTCTTTCTTTCTTTCTTTCTTTCTTTCTTTCTTTCTTTCTTTCTTTCTTTCTTTCTTTCTCTCTCTCTCTCTCTCTCTCTCTCTCTCTCTCTCTCTCTCTCTCTCTCTCTCTCTCTCTCTCTCTCTCTCTTTCAGTTTTTTTTCTTCCCTAGCTAGGGCTACAACGTAAATCCTGAACAAATATAAAATAAATGTATGGCTTGTGCATACAGTTTAAGAAGCATCCGCAGGACTACTGACGGCTTACAGAACCGCACCTGTGACTCCCTGGGCTCAGTTCTCCCGCTGTTAGCAGACTCTGTAATCTGTAATGACAGTGTACTGGCCTTTGCTCTTCCTTCAGTCACAATTTACTTCTAAAGCTTGGTTAAGTACAGAGCTGGGTTAAAGATCAGTGGTTTTTCATGTGACACATGCTGGGATTCATCTAATGGCTTGTCAAGACAAAACTCTCCCTCTTCTTGCCAAAATAATAAAAATGACGCTCCACATCGCATGACAATCAGCACTTCCTCGTGGTGGGACAGCTCGAGCTTTCTGTAACTCATCTATTTTATAGAAAAAATATTGCTAACTGGCTATCCACTCTCAGTGTACAGAATCAGGTTGCCATCCTCAAATCCCTTTCCTTCTCAGAACTCTACAGCAGCCTGTAAACTAGTCACTAATGACATGCGACCTTAACATATAAAGGAATGCTGAAGCTCAGGTTCCTAATGCATTAAGGCACATAACTTAATATATGCAAATTATGCAGGAGCAGCAGGCTGGTCTCAGTCACAGAGGTGGGGCAGGCAACTGAGGAAATGTCATTTTTCTTGAGAACGAAGTGTAGGACTTGCTTTGCAACATCTGTTGGTCTGTGTGGAATGCTAACAGATGTGTTAAGTGGGGGAAAAAAAGGAGAAAGAACTAATGAATGAAAACTCCTCTGAACAGATATTTCCCTCACTTCCATACTCCTAAGGAAGAAGGTTGACAGCCACCCTTTCCCCGAGTGAAGCCTGCCACCCTTTCCCCTTGTGAAGCCTGACACCCCTACTTTATTGTGCCATTTCTTTTCAGACACAAAGTTAAGGAGGAACAAATTTGGTTCAATATAAAGAATAGGAAAAAGTAAAGCTAATAATAATTTCAATTTTAAATTTTAAATAATAATTTCAATTTTAAATTTTAATTTCCACTTTTTTGTTTGCTTTATAATTGTATAGTTATCTATGTTTATACAATTTGATGAGAGGACAGTAAAATATTCGTTTCCATTAACACATATAAACCCAAACATAATGAGTACACAAGCACATCTATGTGCGCTCTGTGGAGAAAAGAAGAAATGACATTTAAAAGTACTTCTTAAGATCAAGAGCTGCTTGGTTGATAATGTTGTTCATTTGAAATGTAAATAAGTAAAATAACCAAAAAAGATCATAAAATAAAAAATGATAAATAAAAGATCAAGATCTGAATTATCTTTTCGGTTTTGTTTGGTTGTTACAGGGTTTTTTTTTTTTTTTTTTTTTTTTTTGTGCTTTGTATCATTTTGTTTTTGAGACAGGTTTTTTTCCACATAGCTCTGACTGTCCTGGAACTTACTATGTAGCTCAGCCTGGCCTCAACTCGAACTCACAGAGATCTGCCTGCCTCTATGAATTATCTTCCTTAATGTAAAGATACTCATCGTTACAATTAAGATTCACCTAATATTTACACCTAAATCTTTGCTTGCCAACTGATTTCCAATTTCTTTCTTTCCATTTCAATCTCTGTAAGAGATGGACAACTGTGCCTCGATTGCCAATGTTCCCAAATGGTAACATCTGGTAATCATGGGTCCTCATGTTTAAATTTTAAGGAACCAGGAAAATTTTTATTTAGCAATTGCTTTTCTTGTTTCAGTTTATTCGGTGACTGAGCTGTATGTAGCAGACGGACATGTATGTAGCAGTCTTTAATTCAGGTTAAAAGGATGACACATGGGCAGGGGGTACATGGGGGTACATGGCGGTTCAGATTTTAATCCCAGCCCTTGGGAGGCAGAGGCAGGCAGATCTCTGTGAATCCCAGGCCACTTTGATCTCTATAGTGAGTTTCAAAGCAGATAGGAGTGAGATTCTATCCTCAAAAAGATATGTGATTCATGCACACCAACAACTAAATGTAACCAAGTGTCATATGTAAATGATCTAAACTACACAGTCTATTACTCTTTCTATTAAAATCTTTATGGTAAGAATTTAGGTTTAGAGTCCATGAATTAGCTAATTTAAAATTAGCTTAAAGGGTCTTTATGAAAAGGAGAAGAAAAATCTAAATTCATGTTATCATCTTTGATTGGCATCTCAATCCTTCTCCTCCAAGAGTCTGTGTTAGGATTCACTTGTTCCTTCATATTTATAATATTCATATATAACTATATATAAATGCCAGATGGCTTTGACAACCTACTTGGACATTTCAAAATATAGTAGCTTCAGCTAAAACAGCCGAGGAATAAGAACATTGTTCAATTTTTAAGTAAGAGGACCCATGCCTTCATTTATAGTCAGTTTTCTGCCAATCCATTATAGACATACTAAATACTCAGATGTGAACTCACAGGAACACCAATCACATCAGTGCACGAGACATATATAATAGCTGCTATGCACTGAGAGAAGAAAATGGTGACCAATACTGACAGAGAAAACCTTATGCAGTAAAAATGTCTTTATGTGACCAGAAAAGGAACACAAGCCCCTTAAACAGGGTTCGAGCTACTTCAGAGAGTGACATTAACATTTCCCTTAGGAAAATATTACCTAAACGCTTTACCGAAAAGGAGAAAATGCTCCAATTGACACTTGTCTAACTTGCCTGAGATGCTGTGTCTGACACCCTAGTCAGGGCTGAGCGCCAGAATGCACTTCCAGGAAACACTCAAAGGCTATAATCCATGGATGCAAAACATCGGAAAATGGACAGATGTGGTTAGGTACAGTAGATCAGGTAGCTTACAAAATGCTAAGGAAATGAGAATCCCTTGGAATCAAGATTCACATTTCAAAAAAAGCATCTTCAGTCAGTACAAATCTTATGCCTACAAAAGATCAAACATTTTCCTATTTTGTTTTGATCTAAAAAGTAAAAAAGTGACTTTAATTTTTTTGTGTGAACAAGCAGTGACAAAAGCTGTTGTACTATCACAAGCTTCAGTTGATGTCCTGTGAGAAAAATCTTCTGAAAGAATCAGTGGTATCTTTCCTTAAATGACTATGAGGATAAAAATAAAAAGCAAAAGCAAAAGACAAAAATCCAACAGGCTGGGGCATGGAAGTGCACTGGGGAATTACTTTCATATGACCACGAAAGTTGTGGGATTGTAAAGATAATATTAATGCTTTTATTTACTTCCTTCTAAAAACTGTGGCCTGAGATGCTGGCAGCTCTAGTAAAAATGTCACAGTAATAGTTTAAATTACTGTCAAGAAGGAAGATTGAGATTCACTTCTGCACAAGAAAACCCTGTTACAAGGCTCAATACAAACAAACACACACAAACACACACATACATACATACAAACACATATACAAGTGCTCACAAACACACATACATACATCAATACACACAAACGCACACATACATGCACAAACACATGCACACATACTAACAAACACATATACAAGAACATACACACATATACATACATGCATACATACACAAACATACACAAGCCCTTACAAACTACTTAGACACAAAAACATGCTTACACACAAAATCATGCATACGCCCACACAAACATGCATTTAAGTGAAAAACATTGATGCAAAGAAAATTTGTATGATTTCTGGATGGTTTTTCATATTAAAAAAATTTAAATGGGAGAGTGGGGGCCTTTGGTGTAGGACCTCGGCTGGACGCAAGCAGGCAGGAAGCTTTTCACACACAACTGCACTGTCTGTCCATCAGCTGATGTCCTGGTTATGCTCATCTTAGGGAAACTCATTAGTCTGCATGTGTATGTGTGTGTGTGTGTGTTACATATGTGTTACATTTCAATTCTCAAAGATTACTACCCTAACACATCCTTTTTAAAAACAGTGACAATTAGAATAAATCTTCCCTAGAACTATGTGTAAAAAATGAAAAGTGGAAAAAGGGGATGAAATAAAAGAAGACACTTTATCACAATCAAAATCATTCGAATTATTGCCACAACATTCTACTTCATGAAGTATCTTCAGAGGTTAAAAACTGTTGAGAAGCAAGTAAACACATTCATTTCCTAGCATGCACATGAGTGTGAAAGACAGTAAGAGGGTGGAACAAAGAATAATTATGTGGGAACAAACCTCAATAGGACAGTCAGAGAATGTGAGCATATTTAAGTGACTTAAATAAGAAAGAACAGCATACCTCAAGTTGAGATGGATCAACTCCACAGCATGGGACTTTAAAATGTGCTTGCCAGTCCTGGTCACCAAGCCTGCCTTCCGATTTGTAACTGAGGCAATTTGGAGGTGGGGAGGGCACAAAATGTGCCTGTTGAGAGATTAGAAGAGGAAATTTTATATAGTCTGCAGGCAGTATTTTACAGAAATCCTGGTTGCATCAAGATACTTTATCTTAAAAACTACAGATATAATATACTCCTCTGACCACTCAAACACTTGTAAAAAGAGTTAATTACTAAGGTGTATAACAACCAACAGTTAAATATATGAAGCATAAGAAAACAACAATGAGGAATAACAGAATAGCTCACTGAGGGGTGACAGGACAGGGGAGCCACTCAGGGCTTCTTGAGTGCAAGCCTGTGTGCTAAGAAGCCAAACCAACATTGCACTTAAGATTCTTTCTTTAAGGAGGAACTGGACAGTCATGTGGGTATCTGACACCGGGGCTGCCAAACACAAGTTCTACCACTGAGCCACACTCCAGTCAATACCCCAACTTACTCCATTTTCTTCTACTAATCATCAAGAAAATCATTATAAACCTTTTTACTCACTGTTGAAGAACTATTTATCAAGCTTCACATACCAAGTACAAGAAGCTGTGGGGAACACCAAAATAAGACATGATCCCTGCTCACAGGTTTATAATCTACTACAGAATAAAAGCCATGCGCGAAAACGACCTTACACAAATAGAGATAGTGTTAAGGCAAGCACAGTAGATCCTTATGATTTAGGGAAGGATGCCTTCCCACTGATATGTGAAAGAAGCATCTAAGCAAAGGCTGCCTTTGTTCTAGGCCCTGAGAGACCACAAATATTCATCTAGAGAAGTGATCTAGTTTCACTAGGGTGCAGGGAGGATGATGGATAAAGCAGTAATAAATGGGAAGATGCGTGGGTAATGGAACTATGGGTAAGAGTCCCACAGTCCACTCAGTTGCTATTCTGTTATCCACCAAGTGATCAGCCAACTCTACAAAAAGACAACCTCAACACAGGGTAAATATTAATATTTTTAAAGAAAGTCCATCTGTGACAACACATTAAAACATAACTAAAAGGAAGCTAAGAGATCAATCAGGGAACTATTATAATAAACAGGTAAAATAAGCAGATAAGGCTGATGAAAAAAAAGCAAAATACAAAAGACACTGTGGGAATGAAATTAAAGCCCTAAGAATGACAGACAGGACATGTGTAAGGACATGGGACAGATAGCTCACTGGTTAAGAGCACGCTGCTCTTGTGGAGAGCCCAAGTTAGTTTTCATGTTGGGTGGCTCACATCTGCCTGTAATCTTGTAATTCCAACTCCAGGGGATCCAATGTCTTCTTCCAGCCTCTGTAGGCACTTGCATGGATGTGCGCACACAAGTCCCCCTCCCAAGATGCAGACACATACACACGATTAAACATGTGGATCACAAGAGCCAGTGTGACACTAGGGATCTGGCTGGCAGCACCTTCTAGAGAAAGGAGAATACAGTTGAGCTCAGTCTGAGGAGCAAAGGAATGTGTGATTTGGGGCAGGAACAGTAAAATAACCTTGGGGCTTGAAAAGCTAGCAGGGTTTAAAGAAGTGTCCCTAGGAACAGACAGCTTGTTTTCCACTATGGGAGGTTTAAAAAGAAAAATCTAGAGTGAGCGAAGGGCACCAAGACAGTTGAGAGAAGGATATTGAAGATCTAGGCCAGAAGGAAAATGATATAAAGGGTCCTAGGAGAGAATGTGGTAAGAACACAAATGAAAAGGTTCTCTGAAGAGAGGAAAAAAATCCCTCAGACACAAAGGAATGATATAGAAATTTTTCCCTGGTAAGAAATTCAGGCATTAAGGCCAGGCAGTGATGGATACCCCTTTAACCCCAGCACTCAGGAGGCAGAGGCAAGTAGATCTCTGAATTTGAAGCTAGCCTGGTCTACAGAGTGAGTTCTAGACAGCCACGGCTACCCAGAGAAACCCTATCTCAACCCAACAAAAACAAAGAAATTCAGGAATTGGTGTGTGTGTGTGTGTGTGTGTGTGTGTGTGTGTGTTTGTGTGTGTGTAAATAGGACCTACTCAGTCTACTCAGTTGCTTGCGTATACATGCTTTGAGGACCAGACACTTGGCATTGAATAACCAATTGGAGGGCATCTTCCATAGGGAAGACAACCTCTCTCAGCATCCCTTAGTTGCCTGTAGTTCTTGTCTGAGGTTGGGGTCCCACGGGATTTCCCTCTTCCACTTTTCCCCCTTCATTGTCCTTGTTCAGGCCCTGCCATATTGTAACAATTAAAGAATATGAGGCCAGAAACTTGAGAAGGAGCAAGGGTGGGGCCATGGAAGTTGTTAGAGGAAGGAAAGGGAACGGAGAGAAATGATGTAATTATATTTTACTTAAAACAATAATAAATACACTTAATGTTTTTAAAAAGAAACACAGATATTACGACTCCAGTTAAGATCACAAACTAGAGAACAACTGGAGAAGAGAAAAGGAACAGTCTACTTAAAAAGGCACAATGAAGGTCAGAATCCATGAGCGGTGACCGGAAGACAGGTCAACTGCAGAGAGGGCTGCCCCTGAAAGTACCTAGGAAGTCTCCTCCCAGTCAAGACAATGTTGGCTTTAAGACAACGCATTGGGCTTAGTAGTTAAGAACATGTACAATTTTTTTTTTTTTTTGCATGGGATCCAAGTTCAGTTCCCAGTACCTACATGAGATGGCTCACACCTGCTGTAACTATAGCTCCAGGGGATTTGATAATCAGGTGCATACATACATACATACATACATACCATACATACGTATGTACATAGGTGCATTCGTTTTCTCTCTCTCTAAGATTTATTTATCTTTTAAAATTTAAAGAATGTTTTTTTTTTAAGGCATAGTTAGGAATTGGAAATACTGACACTGAAATCTGAAATACTGAAAACCAATAAAGGGTTCTGAATGCAGAGAGTAATGCCTTGCTCCAGAACATATAGCCCAGGAAAGAAACAGAACTTTGGGAACTATAGTGGTCACATACATTCCCACACTGATGAGTTCATGTAAAAGAATTAAAATGCCAAGAATACATTTTGGACCAAATTATTTGATCTTTATTTATTCATAAACCTAATTCTAAATATATACAGAGCATTTTTTTTAAAAAAATGGCTGCAAGTTTACTCCTGGCTAAAGAAATTCCACAAAGCAAATAAAAACTGGAAATATTTTGAACTATATCACATATATGATTTGAATTCAGGAGAGAGGAGATGTCTAAGAATATTGCTTCATTAGCAGACATGAGACAAAGCTGAGGAGGTAAGCCCCCCATCCCTTACTGCTAACTCCTACCTCCAGGCCCATGTGATCCTAAGTCACATCAACTCTCTACCCAATTAGTGAGGATAACATTAAGAGAACTCAGCACTTTTAGTCCAGAATCCCTCTAGAGGCCAGGGAAATGATGAGTTCCATCACATGTCCAGTATCAACAGCCACTGAACAAATACCTCAGGGACATGGACAAAGACATTTATCTGCTGTGCTGGCAGCCACTACAACCAGCCTTCCTAACAGAGTCCTTTCTGTAAGGACTGCTGTCTAAGTGACCTGTCATATAGCTTTATAAAGTAGCATTAATACTGTGGGCCAAAATGAGATTGATCTTTGAGCTTCGTGGTCTCCTGTTGTCAACAGTGCATTATAAAACCAATACTAAATACTTTATAAACAGGTCTCCCTACAGTGTATTAGAGAAACAGTGCATATTTCATGCTCCATAGTTAGGCAGCCGCATATCCATCAGGCTAATAAATTATTTATTAGATACCCCGAAGTGCAATAAGAGTCAATAAACTAACTTCTGAATACTTGTATGCAACTATTTCAATGGAAATTGTAACCTGGATGAGAAAACATTCTCACTAACAATGGCAGATGGAAGACCCTCTCTCAAGTATACCATTAGAAGGGAACACATACGTTGAGAGAGAGAGAGAGAGAGAGAGAGAGAGAGAGAGAGAGAGAGAGAGAGAGAGAGAGAGAGAAAAGAAATTCCTGTTTAGAAGATAATTTTTGTTACTGAACTTTAAGCGATACCCAACACCATACACATTTCTTCTGTTTGTATATACAGGCCTCTGATTCCCCCATCCTCAGGGAAATAATAATTGGTAGAAACATGTCTATCATACCTCAACTCAGATGACAGCTCCTACTAATGCTTTGCAGTTGTGATCTCAAAGAAACTATGCAATGCCTTGAGAGTGTATACAACAAGATCTTTGATATACATGCAGTAAGGAATGCAGAAGTTATTAACCAAAGATTTTAAGGAACTTTAATCTATTTTTTCGTTTCTTTTTTTCTCCCCTTGTATTTTTGGTTAAACCTGCCAACCCTTAGATACATGTGATGCAGTCCCCAATGCCCAGTCCAACATCACTAGACTAGAATTAATCAATGGTTAATTCTACCATTTCTGAAAGAGGACCTTCTGTTCTGGAATGTATTCCAGCCCTTCAAAGAAAAAATTTCTTCAGCTGGGAGTTATTTCTCAAACTATCAGAGGCGTGGACCTCTGTGTAGTATTGCGGTGCGGTGCCATGGTTTCACATGCTGGCCACATTAATAGTGAAGAGCAAGCATCTGTAACCCACAGATGTGTGTGGTTTAGTCCCAAAGCACCCGCAGGGCCCATGCCAATGCAAACCACTCTTCCTGTCCCACATCGGAACCACACTGGTTTTCTTCAGGAGCCAGAGACTCGAGATACAGTTCTGAAAATGGGGTCTTTGGTACTTTCCACTCACGTGATGGGTATGGACTGTCAAGAAGAATACTGTCAGGGTCATTGGCTCTTTTCCTTCTCCCCACCCCACATCAAGTGGATAAGCTAGAATGTGGAAAGTGAGGGGGGAGTGCAGTGGAGGACAGGCTCAATGAATAGCAGATACATGTATAAAATGTGCGTATATGCACAATGAATATATACAGTGAAAATATTTTTTTCAGAGAAGGAAAAGCAAAAGTTAAAGTGTTGAAGTATCCTAAAAAGCCCCTGGGAAACAACCTAAACAGATAAACATACAGGGTTTTTTCCCCCACAGTATTTTTATTTTTCTTCCTAATATCTTATAGTTTTATTCCTATAGGCAAGAGTTTTGAAGGTTGAAACACATTTTATGAGGTTTAGGTGAAAAAAGCAGAAATAAAGGAGGAGCATGAGAGAGATGATTTCACATTACTTTCTCAAAAGACACATCCCTGAGTCCTATGCATCATGAAAGTGGATAGCAAAGCACAGACTGAGACTAACTTCTTTGTATTATTTTCGCTACTACAACCACTACTGCTAAGATGACTCTTCATATTAATGACTTTGGTATGTAGACAAACTATAAAAGATGCAGTCTCTGATCTCAAGTACTTATCGATGTCTGTGGGGATTTACCACTCCTGCTAGATTTACTTTCTTCTTCATACTCTAGCCCAGAGGAAGTGATCATCACTCAAGACTTGGAGCCTTTCCATGAGTGGGGTTTAAATATGGCAAGGAGAAGGGGTATTTGCCCTTGGACACAGATGGTACTAGATCCAAAGCTTAGTGAGTCTGGTTTGCTTGCAGCAAAGAGAAAGACTAAAATTTCTTTTTAAAAAATGACAATGATCTAACTGAGCTTTATTAAAAAAAATCATTTAGTATAAAAGTACACAGTACTCAGTATTTTATCCTATCAAGCACATGTATGCACTGAACTGGTATCATACAGCTATCTCCATATGACTCAGCAGCTTCTGCCATACAGCAGCCCATGTGCCATTTATTCACATTGCATGCCCAGCAGTCAACTGTGTATGTGGTTAGAAGTCCAGCAAGGAGACTTTTTTTAAACATAGGATTGACTATCTATAGAAGCTTTTACTTACTGGTCAAATCACTTAACCCAAATTTTCTACCTCCAAATGGTAGTAGTAGAAGTAATTCATAGAATCATTGTGAAAACCAAATACTTTGGTTAGTACAAAAGGTTTAGGTTTACCTAGTTTCTAGACATAGATACTCAACAAATATGAATCTCTCTCTCTCTCTCTCTCTCTCTCTCTCTCTCTCACACACACACACACACACACACACACACACACACATATGCACAGTATGTGTGTGTGTGTGTGTGTGTGTGTGTATAGATTTCAAACTAGATGGCTTTGGGCATTTTTGTTTGGCCTGTGTTTTAATTAATGGCCAGCATATAAAGTTCACATATAAAGGGTGAGTTAGACAGAGACAAAAGGTAAGTGTTGGGAAACTAAAGGTATAGCATAAATATTCCTTTTCAACAACTGTAAACTGGGGTGGAACAGAAGCTACTGTCTTTTTAGCAGGCACCCCTCCCCCACCAGTCTCTTCAACCATCACCTGTTTTCCTCATTTTGTTGTTTGCCTGGCTACTTGAGCCATTCAAGTACTACATATGGAGAGTTCATTCCCACACACAAAGGAAAATGGTATTTAAACAAGGCTGGCCTTGAACTCACTGAGACCCACCTTCCTTTGCCTCCTGAGTGCTGGGTTTAAAGGTGTGCACCACCATGCACAGCTCCAGATGTTTTCCATTGCATTTTCTTTCAATCAATGGAAATCTTTTCTCTGAAAAATGAAGATGTGAATTCTGAACATGGGGGAAGAGCAGTGCAGAGCCTGGGTGTCTTAGCCTTTGTAATTTGAGGCATCCTGCGGGGAGGTTGGGGTGACTAATTTAATATGATTGCTTTACAACCAAGGAAACTGAGGCTAAACACAAAATAAGTTGGTAACAGAACCAGGAGCATTTTCTGGGCTTGGGTCTACCATATTGCTTTGACAGCAGAGTTTAAAGCAGTGGCCATATATTGAAAACTCACGGTATACCAGAGTTTCTCCTATTGACCTGACAAAACCAAATATTAAACTTTCAAGAAACTTCCCAGGCAAATTGTATTTAAACTGAGAACTTAAAATAGGTAAGATTGGAAGTCATCAAAAGTTGGACAGATTCTAGCTCTTTGCATATAGCCCCATGAGCCAGACAATGAACTTTTCCAAGCACAAGCCCTGGTAGATACTCTGACTCATGGCTAACTCCAGCAATGGGCATTCTATATACAGTACATAGAAACAACAGTGTTTCCATGTCCTGCTTTCCAGAGATTGCAAAGCCAAGCCATATCCTAAGAGTTAAGGAAGAAAGCAAATATGTCCATTGGCTAAGATCACTCACTCTATAAGGCATAGTGACAAGTTACATAAAGATGGAATTGGTCAAAAATCCAGCAACTAGAATTCTTACCTTAATCATTATAAATAGACATTTATTGCATTCAATGTTCACCTGCTGTATGCCAGATACTGTGAAAAGGATCAAAATTCCCCTACATACATTCCATTTTTCTTTTCATAAGCCTTATTATAAAAATGCAAATAAATAAAAACACTACATACCAGACCCAAAGCCTATGTAAGGTAATGAACTTATATTCTGTTAGAACTGCAACTCAAAGTGGAATCTATGAAGTTTCATATTAAATTTTACTCTTTAAGTATTGAATATATTTTATGTATTCATCTAATAAAAAAAGCCCAAAATCCATGACAGCATTTCAATCAGAAAAAACTACTCTGTTCCCTTAACTCATCAGTGACCTGAAATCAATGATCACATCATTCCCTTGTGCTTAGCTTTTCTTCATGTTACAGGGTATCCACAAGTACATTTGTCAACATCTACGCATACGTTAGTGACTTGATTCTGCATGAGAGAAAAGATGTGATTCATTTGTTTTTGAGGTCATGTGACCTTGCTTAATAGTGTAGATTCTAAGTGCTATATGTATTCTAATTTCTCTATTATATATATGTATATAATCTATATCTGTGCGTGTGTGTATGTGTGTGTGTGTGTGTGTGTGTGTGTGTGTGTATTAGAGTAGATTAGTATCCATCCACTTGACCTGAGCCAGCAGGAACAGGGGTCCTGAATGACAAGGTGTTGAGTGAAAGACCAGGGATAAGAAATAAAGAAGATGAGAACAACGATGACAAAGGCTATAGTTAGGACAAGGAGCTCTTCTATAAGCCTATGATGCAGTCCAAGCAAGTTTACTAAGAAGTACAGTATTTGAGATACTATTTGTAGCCAAAGTCAGATCATGTTGACAGAGAGAACAAGAGATACCTCATATGTATGTGTGTGTGTGTGTATGTGTATGATTCCCATTTGTATCAAATACTTTTCATTTTGTTTTTCATAAGCCCCATGAGGTAGGTACTAATGAGGTAGGTACTAATATCAATGTATCTCCCTTATCAATGAGGAAACTGAAGCTAGCAGGATGAAATCACTTGGCCAAATCTTGTTGAAGTGAAAATTTAAGACTGAGTGGGTCTACTTTCAAAGCATGTACTCACCTCAACTGGCTGTGTTGTTTGATTTTTACCATTTCCTTGAAAATTGTTAAATACTCTCTTGATTCTTTAAGAAGTACAAGTATTTGTCAATTGTTTTTCAATCTGAACACCACTTAACATGAATCTCTTTAGGCCTTGGGGAAATTATTTCCCAGAAGAGCTTAAACCAAAAGAAATCTGGGAATACACCATTTTTAAAATTTCAATAATCTACCAAGTTTATCCTTTTTTGTAGTCAGTTTATCCTTTTTATGTACAATAATTACATATTATACAACTAACATGTACATTTTCATGCTTTCAGAATTTGTTTTAATTTATTATGATATTTCTATGGAATATTATGTAGCTGTTAAAAAGAAAGAGAAAAATGTAAGTGATCTCCAAGAAAATCACAAAAGGTGCAGAAAATCCTCAGTGTCTGTGGCATTACTGTCTAAATTATAAAGTAAAAAGAGAGGACAAAGGAGAGAAGAGCCCGATACTGTGGCCTGGACACACAGGTGACCAAACAGAGTTACAGGGTTTATAGGTCCAAATAAGCTAAGCAACTTCGTTTCTTCTCTGGAGGAGGCTGGAAACAGTGCCCATGTCTTCAGAGTTATACCATTTTAAACAAAGTCCCCTCACTTCCTGACTTCCGGGTTAGTCAGGCAGGCATGTACAAACCCTAAGTGGAAAGAGAAGGTGTAAATACTTGCTCTCTTAAAGTCCCCAAATCAGTGCAAGTGTTGCTAGCTGCAGTATGAATGCAGCAGAAATAATTTGGTCCTGAGAGGACTTGTGACAGCACTCTAAACAGGAAGGCATCATGAGGAAGTACACAGGAGCACCGCACCTTGGACAGACAGATGCAAGGAATTAATAAGAGGTGAGATTATATAGGTCAACTGCACAGGCCTTGAGACTGGAGAACCATGCTCTTCAACCAGTCAATGCAAGCTTTGCGGTTTTCTAGGAACAATGGGCAGTGAATATAAGAGGAGAGAGAGAGATTGAAACAGTAAGTATTCGGTTGGCAGGGGTTGGGGTGAGGGTTGAATGTCCACATTCCCACAGAATACAAGGTACAAGAACAAAAGAGCTTGCTGTTTTTCTGTATGCTACAAGTATATAAACACTTGGAAATACAGTATATTTAAACAGAAAAGGGAAAGCCCATGACATGGTAGCACCTGAGGCCCCTCCACCTGCAATTAGATGAAATAAATTAGCAATTTACAAGTACTTCCATTTTAAAAAGATCATGTAGGATAACTCAAAAACTTGTTTACAGAAAATTTTAAGTATCAGTATTTGTATTTGTGGCCCAATTTTTTTCTACCTCAAAATAATTTCGCAAATTAAATACAGCAGAGCATTGGCACTATGTTTATAGACATTTTCTACCTTATAATCCCAACTGGAAGCTCACCCCAAAACAACAGCACCTATGGCTTTGCTATAAACTACAGAGACACTACGCCCAGTGTTTACATCTCTATAGGGGATCACCTGTCCATGCTCTTTAGGAAGGAGCCTCTTTCCAGAACTCACAGTAAACGACTAAACCAGGAGGCCAGTGTATATGCTCTCTCGCACAAGCACTTAAATCTTTGTGATTTTCCACACTCAAAAGCATTCCTCTCAGGCCCCAAACTCAGTGTGTGTGAATCAGACCTTTGTAACTGTTCTCATATAACTGTTCCCTGCCCATTTCAGAGTTTTGTTAACAAACAATTAAACCTCCTACTCGTCGGGGCTTAAATGCAAATTCAAGTGTTTAACTTCTATAGTCTTACCACATTTGGCAAACTGCCCAGTATTCAAAGGTATTTAAGAAATTTGGATGAAGGAATGAGCACTAGATGAGGAGAGGGGCTAAGCCCAGGGTGTGCTTCTCCAGGCTGCTCCCTCAACAGCACTGGAAGCCTTTGCTGACTGAGCACCTTGCCTTGTTTTGTTTGTTCCCTCAGCTCTTCAGCCTGTCAGAGCATTCATCATTAGCCAGTAAAGACTCACTTGTAAGATGAGGCATCTTCATTACTGAATTTTGTCGTTTCTTTTAAAGTTTCTAGTTAGAATCATATTTTAAAGGTTTTCAGATCAAAACAAAAGGAAAATAAAATAAAGAACTGACAAAGTCCAAGCTAAGGCCAGATTCATGAAGACGTGCTTCTAAATGTCCTTTCCTAAATATTTAACCAACTGTAGGTAAACTGCCTAGGGTACCATGAACACTTGATGCTGGCTGAGACAATGTAAAAGAAAGTCCTCCATCTTCCTCCATGATCTCTTCAACATGACATTCTAAATGTTTTTAAGGAAAGCAAGTGCTACCTCTAAGAAACCACAAATTAAAACCTTCAAGAAGAGCCTCTCTTCTGGCTGGGGATATATCTCAGAAGAAAGTGCTTGCTCAGAATACATACATACAAACATACATACATACATACATACATACATACATACATATATACCCTCTCTATATGCCCAAAAAAAAATGCAGCCTCTGTTCCCTCTCATAACACTTCTTTATCCCTTATACTATGGATTCATCAATTACTCTTAGTCACAACTCATAAAAAGTTTTGTTTTAAACATGTAAATGTTTTTCTGGAATATAAGCTCCTTCATGGTATATTTTCCTAAGCAAATTGTTTTATACATATTTTCAATTATTATTATTAAAAATGTTTGCCAGTGTGGGTGGATATGGATTGTACCTCGAACATGCATGATCAGCCCTCTACCACTAAGCTGTCTAACATTATTCTCCTTTTAATATGACAGTGTAAAGATTCTACTTAACATACAGAATTCCCATCTGAAGGCAAAAATCAACTGCCATGCAATGTTTTTAAGAACACTTTTAAAAATTATGCCTTAAAAAAGAAATGAATATGACAAGGACATATGCTCCACTATGTTCATAGCAGTCTTATTTATTATAGCCAGAAGCTGGAAATAACCCAGATGTCCTTCAACAGGGGAATGGATACAGAAAATGTGGTATATTTACACAATGGAGTGCTACTCAGCTATTAAAAACAATGACTTCATGAAATTCTTAGGCAATTGGATGAAACTAGAAAATATCATCTTGAGTGAGGTAACCCAATCACAAAAGAACACACATGGTATGCACTCACTGATATGTGGATATTAACCCAAAAACTTGGAACACCCAGGAAACAATTCACAGACCACATGAAGCTCAAGAAGAAGGAAGACCAAAGTGTGGGTTCTTTGATCCTTTTTAGAAGGGGAAACAAAATACTCAGAAAATACTGAGAAAAGGTATGGAGCAAAGACTGAAGGAAAGGTCATCCAGAAACTGCCCCACCTGGGGATTCATCCCATATACAGTCACTATTGTGGATGCCAAGAAGTATATGCTGACAGGAGCCTGATAGAGTTTTCTCCTGAGAGGCTCTGTCAGAGCCTGAGAAATAGAGGCGGATGCTTGCAGGCAACCATTGGACTGAGCACGGGGTCCCCAATAGAGGAGCTAGAGAAAGGACTGAAGCAGTTGAAGAGGTTTGCAACTCCATAGAAAGAACAACAATATCAACCAACCAGAGCTCCCAGGGTCTAAACCACCAACCAAGGAGTACACATGGAGGGACCCAAGGCTCCAGTCACATATGTAGCAGAGGATGGCCTTTGTGAGGCATCAATGGAAGAAGAGGCCTTGGTTCTATGAAGGCTCGATGCTCCAGTGTAGGGGAATTTAAGGGCAGGGAGGCAGAAGTGTGTGTGTGTGTGTGTGTGTGTGTGTGTGTGTGTGTGTATGTGTGTGTGGCATACACTCAAACAATCAGGAGCCGGTGAGATTTTCTGGATTTTCTAGCTGGGGGGAGGGAATTGGGAAGATTGAAATGTAAATAAATAAAATATCCAATAAAAATTATATGAAAACAAACAAATAAAAAACGAAACAAATTTAGAAGTCATTGTTCCCCTGCTATCTGTAGTCCAAATGAAGCTGTGTGACAAAGGGTTACCTTCAGGTGGGAAGCTGTTTGGGATGCCTTTGTTTCTTTCTTGAATTCATTCTGATTCACTAGTGCCCAGCATGATAAAGAAATATACACCATTAGAAAAAAATTTGAGTCTGGAATACTTTTAATGTTTTCACTTCCCTCTTGAACCAAAACCTCCATCGTTAAGTATAATTAATTGGTGACTGAAACTTTAAGGAACATTAAGAGAGTCATTACCATATCAAAACATTTGAACAATGCCATCAGTGTGTTTTCGGGACAGCCAATTAATCAAAAGAGGTTTCGTGAGGTTGTACATAAAACTTAGTGTTTTAATCTTAGAACTAAAATTCTCATGCACTCTTGGAAATCAAGTATTTAGATTGTATTTAGATTCTGATTCTGTTCTGACAACAACAAAAGATATGGTGTCAAGTAAACACAGCCTTAAAAAGAAAAAAAAAAACACAACTTGGCATTTGAATATAACAAAGTAACAGAAAAAGTGTGAGTTGCCCAATGAACCAAAACACAATGCAGCCTTCATGGCTACAGCCAGTGAGCTCTGAGCAAAGGAAGGGGATTCCACAACCTCCTAAATATGCTCTCAGTTAGATCCTGGATGAGCACTTTAGTAGTGATTAAAACTTATGATACTGCAGAGAGCCTTATGTCAAGATGTTTCCACATTCCTTAATGTCGTGTGAACATCCCAGGTCAAATACAACATGACACTAATAGTCTGAAAGTAAAGAGGATAAACCATAAACTATTTTAACAGACTTAACAGGGTCCTCTTTGCACTGGTTGTGGGAAAGACATGGCAGAGGCTGAACATTAACAATGGTTGTTAAGTTACCACTTCAAAAAGATGTTAAAGTATATTTTTTTAAATCCTGAAATGCATGTCCTAGTAAATTTCAATATAAATTTGATTTACAAATTCCACCGAAAATGTGACACAGCTGGCAGAATAAATAACTACAATAAATCATTATTAAATAACTGTAAATCTTTGTAATGACATAACGCCTAACTTCAAAAAAAAAAAAAGTATGCAGCAATGAACCTTCAGTAGAAGAAAAGTACTCTTCACACGGGAAAGCAAATTACAAAACTTACCGTGCCCATATCACAATATGATTCAATGACTAAACAGAGAAATACAATTCACATAAATTGTACTGAAACCTACAGCAGAGCTGAGCTTACTATCCTATCAAAACAGTGTATGGCAAGGGGTAACACGCTCCGGCGGCTCCCACTAACGATCACACGCACAGCAGCTAAGTCTTACAGGTACAGCGGCATCTAATATTTTGTTAGACAATAAAAACATATTCCAGGTATCAATCAACAAGCGCAGTTTGTCCTTTCTCCCGAAGTTTCATAAATATTCTGTTGCAATAATTTATCAGCCTGCCACACTCTCTTTCCTCCATTCACAGTTCCACCCTACTTCAAAATAAACTTTTTCAAAAGATGTAGTTACATTCTTTTTGATGCAGAGCAGATGGGTAGCTACAGTAGTAACCCATTACTTTAGATACCACTTCAAGTAAATCACTCCAAACATCTCTGCATTATTGAGCTCTCTGAAGCTTTTCTTTGTCAATGTTCAGAGGCTTGGTACCCTGTGGCAACCAACAGGGTTCATGGCTCTAGCCAGCAAGATGAACTCCAGCAGATGACAGGCCTCAGAGTTCCTGCTCACAACCTATGATTGCGGCCTCTGCCTCTCAGGAAGGATAAATTATTAACCAACACTGTCATGGGAGAACTGTCTAAGACAAACCCATTATAACTGTGAGCCCACCAAATATTTCACACCATCAGTTTGTAAAGTCTCTGTCCAGGTCACCATTGCTTTCTCTTAATTGTATTTATACTTCAGTTCCCCAACACTAGTCTTCATAAAATGGAAAGAGATTCCTGAAGGCTACCTCTTCCTACTTTTCTATTTGTCAGACCCAGTCAGCAAAAGCATTTCTTCATAGGAAGCCAACTCCTGCTTCTTTGAATCCTTTTAGATTTACCAGAACAGGAGGCTGATTTAAGCAGGTGGCTCCAGGACAAAAGATACACAAACTGATCTATGTAATACAGTAGATGGCAGACAGTCCTAATTTTAAACTAGATCAAAAACATTTTGCAAATGAGAATTTTTCCCACCTATATGTCCTTTTTCAATTAGTTGCAGCAACTAAGACAGTCATGAAGTGAGTCTACTCTAGACACACACCTGGAGCTCCAACTCGGTATTTCTTCCCAATAAGACACTTCCCTCTTCACTGTCACTTCCGAGCCACACAAAAACATTCTCTGTGCATCCCTCACCCTCCCGGAAGAGAAAAGCATCTGTGCTATGGTTTCAAATCCAACACATTCCAGATCAAATAAATAAGCCAGTAAACGGATACCTAACTTGTGGGGGGATAAACATCTACAAGTTATGTGTGGAAACAAATGAAAATATTTCCAAATAAGCAAAAGTTCAAAGGAGGGCAGCAAGACAGAAGGAACGAGAGGATTCCAGGTCTCAAGGGAGGCACAGGAGCAGGAGAACAGTCAGCACACCCAAGAGACTCAGAGAAGGTACAACTCTGTGAGTAGCACAGGCCAAGAGGAGGAACCCCTAAGCACACACACTACTGCGGAAGGCACAGATCTGGATTACAAGTGTGGGCAACCTAAATGTTCTACCACAGTGTTCAGGAAAAGCACTAAAAGATAAAAATAATAGCCACTGCTAGGACTATGACTCCTGGATCAACCACTTAAGAATGATTTACTTGTGTTAAATCTATGATTACACAGCAGAAGAAATGACCTCCTTTCTCCTCTCACTTTCTGTGTCCCTACATACCAGCCTATCCAGCTACGAACGTCCAGTTGAGGGCCACAAAGCCCTATCATCAGCCTACATAGGAATGGCCCCCAAAGACTCTGTGTTTAAATGATTGGGCCATAGGGAGTTATTGGCACTATTACGGGGTGTGGCTTTGTTCAGAGTAGGTGTGGCCTTGTTGAAGGAAGTGTGTTACTGTGTAGTAGGCTTTGACGTCTCCTGTGCTCTAGCTATGTTGGGCATGACACACAGTCTCCTGCTGCCTGCCTTGGGATCAAAATGAAGACCTCTCAGCTCCTTCTCCAGCACCATTCCTGCCTGGTCTGCAATCTGCTGTGTTAGCCACCATGACCATAATGGACTAAACCTCTGAAACTGTAAGCCAGCCTCAATTAAATATTTTCTGTTAGAAAAGTTGTCATGGCATCTCTTCATAGCATTAAAACCCTAACGAGACAATCGATTTGTACACAACAGATAAATTTTCTAGTGTAAATCCATCTCCAAGGCTCTGTGCAACAGCAACTTCAAACCTGATTTCTCAACTCTGCCCACCTTAGCAAGTGATGTCATCCACCACTCTGAACTCGGAAATGACTTTTTCCTTTTATACACACCACTCTTTCCTTCCTCAATTTTGTAAAACAAGGGTTTCCTTGGAGACAGTGTATCTGAGTCTTTCCTCTAACCTTTGGAACAGAGGTAAATCTCTCTAAGGATTGAACCCAGTCTCTAGATTTACAGTATAGTGATAACACCAGTATAGAGATGGTAAGATTTGTTACTTAGCAAATCAACTCAACATATGTATAAATGATTGTCTTGGATCCAAATATCCTCATGGAGATTTAAGAGAGACTATCCCAAAGGGGAAACACTTTATCAATTTTAATTTTATTATTTTCACCTACTTTTCCCTAACTTTTCAGCTGTTTTGAGCTACCTTACAAGTGCATACCTTTCAATACCTACTCAGTAATCTGTGTCCTTTCTTGATGAGAATGTGTTTGTTGTTTTTGTAGCTGGCAGAATGATTGCATTTCCCAGAAGCCTTGTTGTTCTTCTAATACTTTTCTTAGGCAATCAATCTCTAGAGCCTTCCAGTATCTCTACCTTCACTTACTCTCTAGTCCACTAGCTACATCCCAACACGCATGCATGCACTTTCACAGTTAAAATAACCCCCTGCCTCAGCTTTGTGGATTTGCATTTTCTCCTTTTGAACTGATTTTTGAATTAAAGCTGAGTCTCCCAAATCCTCTAAAAGGAACATGATTTTCAACCTCTGCCAACCTTCCCAGTTTTGATCACCTGACTCCTCTCCCAGTGACCAGTGTTTCTACCAGTCATCTCACATAGATCTCATAGAATATCTATGAAGGTGTTCTGAATTCATTCCATTCGAGTACCAAAATGAGCTGTTATCAGTCTCAATGTAAGCAAGCCTTATAAATTATCACCTATTAGTGTTATACCAAAATAGCTTATATCTTTATAATATTTAAATTTTGATATTTGATAAATATTTAACAAATTAAAAACACAGTTAAACCCTGTCCTCTTTCTTGTTCTTTTCCTAGGTTCTTTGTTGTATTTGTCACTAAATACAACAGTGGTAAAGCTCAGTGGTAAAGCTAATCCCCAGTATTAGCGGAAAGAGACTAAATAAATACTTCTGAGTTTCTCCTTCAATAGCTGGGCAGAACAGGGACAGAAACTGCTTAAAGCTCATTTTTTCTTTATGTACTTATCTTTTAGATATTTATTCTAATCTTAGATCTCCTGCCGTAGTAGAGTATCTTGAATCCTGTCATTTTGCAGGCTTCCTGAATTAGGTTTGATTACTAAACAGGAAGCCATTTTCATAAAGATTCCAATGCCTTACCACCCCTGCTTTCTGAAGAGCACTATGTGAAAACAGATAAACTCAGGCCCTGCAGTTTGAGTCCAGTAAGTCCTTATACAATTTCTTGATAATTGTTGAGCATGACATAATTAGAAATGCCCTCTTGTGTCAAAAGGGTGGAGATGGTGCTTCTGTATGACAAAACCAGTTATGTTTGGGTATGTCTTCAAACTCATTTGTCAAAACTACATTCGTGGACAATATCAATGCAACTGTCAATGAAATCCTGCTCTTCTTAGCAATCATCAGATGTTGGTTATATATTTGACACCATGACACTATTAAAATGATTTTTTTCTTTGTCTTGATACTAGGGATAAACACGGACCTCAAATATGCTAGGCAAGCACGTTATCACTGAGATGCATGCCTGGCCCAGCAACCTCTGATTAAAAGATAAAACCTATCTATGAAGATGTTCTTAATTCATTCAGTTCATTTGAGTACCAAAATGGGCTGTTACCAGTCTTCATGTAAGGAAGTCTTATAAATTACCACACATTTTTTCACTATACCAAATAGCTTTTATTCCTTTATTGTATTTAAACTTAATAAATATTTAACACATTTAAAACACAGTAAGGTATATACATGGTCCCCATAACAAGTTAACAAAATTCCAATGTCTTTAAACAAGAGAAACTTACATTCTGTTGGGCAGGTCTCACTGAGCCAAACTCAAAGTGTAGCATCTTCAAGAGGTGCTAATAGACAATCTGCTTCCCAGTCCTTTCCAGGTTCAATAGGCTGTCTGGATTACTTGGCTTGTGCCCCCTTGTTCTGTCTTCACAGGCAGGATGCTATATCTGACCATTCTTCCTTCCAGTATTATAGCTTTCTCCGTCACCATAGCTAGAAAAACTTCATAACTATTAACTACCCATGCACTTAAATTAGGTCTACATAGATTTCCCCGGAGTACCTCCCTCATCTCATAGTCCTTAACCTTAATCACATCTCTAACATCCCTAAGGTTAAGATTTGCAGGCTCTTTTATTGTCAATGTATGTGGTGTGCATGCCTATATGAAAGTGTTCGTGTGTGTCTGTTGGTATGAAAGGTTGATGTTGGATGCTTGGCCACCTATTTCTGCAGGGTCTCTCAACTGAACCCAGAGCTCACTGGTTCACTTAGTCTAGATTATGAGCTTATTCTAGGCATCACTTGTCTCTGCTTCCCAAGCACTGAAATGACATGTGGACTGTTATCAAGTAGTCTTGACATCTATCTAGGTACAGGGGATCTACACTCATGACCTCATGCTTGAATACCAAGTACTTTTACTGCACACAGCAGCATGTGCTGGGTGCAATTTGCAGGTTCTTAATATTTGCACACAATGAGGGGCTATTGTACTGTTGACCAGTCAATCTACGTAAAATTTTCAAGTCAACATCCTCACAGTGAGAATTTACAGTATTCCTAACTATTATGGTGTGGTGTATCCACCTTGTCACAACAATTAAAAGCTTCAAATAATCAATTAATTTTATTTATAGTCACACATATACACTTAACAAATACCTAAAAATATGTTTATCTTTCACTTGGATGGGTGAAATATTCTGTGATCAGTTTGTTTGTGTTCCAATCCACAGTGATTCCTGAGCAGATTTGTTTTCATTTTAAAGTCATAAATTCTAGGAAACTAATTCATCTAAACTTTGTTATCATACCTAACTGCATAGTAACAATTTTCAGATTACACCAGAAAGCAGTGTAGAGAAACAGTGTGCTAATTACACATTACTACTCCAACAATAGGCTATAGCTTCACACTTCAACATTATGAAGTATGATTTCAGCACTGGAACGTTAGACGTTACACAAATTGTACTCAATATTTTTGCTTTGTTATAAAAAAGGTTTTTTTTTTTTTTTTTTTTTTTTTACCACAAAGAAGGCTTTACCTAAAGCCTGTTCAATCAGGGACACAAACTTACTAAGCCAATGGCATCTGAAAGGACTTTAATAGAAAGGTATTTTATTAAGGCTCATAGGACAAAAACCAATCAACCAACGAACCAACCAACCAAACAAGCCCTACAAAGTTGATTTTCTTTAATTTGTTTTTACCAAGACATTTTACCCTCCAGTTAGAATGCAAGTTTCCTCACTAGCATCAGTGTGAATGAATGTTAATATTACCCACACAACACAGTGTCAACATGCATCCTCAAGATGCGTTTTCTACCAGGCCATTTATTTACAATCCAGTCTTATTGTTTGCATATTTTAAATCTGTGTAGGCATGCCACTGTAACACTGAAGGCTACAAGTAACATAAATTTAAAATACTTCAATTTTTAGAATCAGAAACTCATGACTTAGGTATATTAAATTTAATTTGTAATATGAGTGTATTATTTTTTATTCGATATATTTTTTAATTTACATTTCAAATGAATTCCCCTTTTCTGGCCCCCCACTCCCTGAAAGTCCCATAAGCCCTCTTCCCTCCCCCTGTTCTTCCATCCACCCCTTCCCACTTCCCTGTTCTGGTTTTGCCCTATACTACTACACTGAGTCTTTCCAGAACCAGGCCAATCCTCCGTTCTTCTTGTACATCATTTGATATGTGGATTATGTTTTGGGTATTCCAATTTTCTAGGCTAATATCCACTTATTAGTGAGTGCATACTATGATTAATCTTTTGAGACTGGGTTACCTCACTGAGTATGATGTTCTCCAGCTCCATCCATTTGTCTAAGAATTTCATGAAGGACTCCATTGTGTATATATACCACATTATTTGCATCCATTCTTCCATTGAGGGATACCTGGGTTCTTTCCAGATTCTGGATATTATAAATAGGTCTGCTATGAACATAGTGGACCACGTATCCTTATTACCTGCTGGGGAATCCTCTGGGTATATGCCCAGGAGTGGTATAGCAGGATCTTCTGGAAGTGACCTGCCCAGTTTTCTGAGGAACTGCCAGACTGACTTCCAGAGTAGTTGTACCAATTTGCAACCCCACCAGCAGTGGAAGAATGTTCCTCTTTCTCAACATCCTTGCCAACACCTGCTGTCTCCTGAATTTTTAATCTTAGCCATTCTGACTGGTGTAAGGTGAAATCTCAGGGTTGTTTTGATTTGCATTTCCCTAATGACTAATGAAGTTGAGCATTTTTTAAGGTTCTTCTCAGCCATCCGAAGTTCTTTGGGTGAAAATTCTTTGTTTAGCTCTGTACCTCATTTTTAATAGGGTTATTTGGCTTTCTGTGGTCTAACTTCTTGAGTTCTTTGTATATATTGGATATTTGCCCCTATCTGATGTAGAGTTTGTGAAGATCTTTTCCCAATTTGTTGGTTGCCTATTTGTCCTTTTGATGGTGTCCTTTGCCTTACAGAAACTTTGTGATTTTATGAGGTCCCATTTGTCAATTCTTGATCTTAGAGCATACACTATTGGTGTTCTGTTCAGGAACTTTCCCCCTGTACCAATGTCCTCAAGGGTCTTCCCCAGTTTCTTTTCTATTAGCTTCAGTGTCTGGCTTTATGTGGAGGTCCTTGATCCATTTGGAGTTGAGCTTAGTACAAGGAGATAAGGATGGATCAATTCGAATTCTTCTGCATGCTGACCTCCAGTTGAACCAGCACCATTTGTTGAAAAGGCTATCTTTTTTTCCACTGGATGTTTTCAGCTCCTTTGTCGAGGATCAAATGGCCATAGGTGTGTGGGTTCATTTCTGGATCTTCAATTCTATTCCATTGATCTGCCTGCCTGTCACTGTACCAATACCATGCAGTTTTTAACACTATTGCTCTGTAGTACTGCTTGAGGTCAGGGATACTGATTCCCCCAGAATTTCTTTTGTTGTTGAGAATAGTTTTAGCTATCCTGGGTTTTTTGTTATTCCAGATGAATTTGAGAATTGTCTTTTAACTTTATGAAGAACTGAGTTGGGATTTTGATGGGTATTGCGTTGAATCTGTATATTGCTTTTGGCAAAATGGCCATTTCAACTATTATTAATCTTGCTAATCCATGAGCATGGGAGATTTTTCCATTTTCTGAGATCTTCTTCTATTTCCTTCTTCATAGTCTTGAAGTTCTTGTCATACAGATCTTTCACTTGTTTGGTCAGTCATAGCAAGGTACTTTATACTCTTTGAGGCTATTGTGAAGGATGTCATTTCCCTAATTTATTTCTCAGCCTGCTTATCCTTTGAGTATAGGAAGGCCACTGATTTGCTTGAGTTGATTTTATAACCTGCCACTTTGCTGAAGTCGTCTGTCAGCTGTAGGAGTTCTCTAGTGGAGTTTTTTGGGTCACTTAGGTAGACTATCATATCATCTGCAAATAGTGATAGTTTGACTTCTTCCTTTCCAATTTGTTTCCCTTTGACCTCCTTATGTTGTCTAATTGCCTAAGCTAGTACCTCAAGTACAATCTTAAAAATATAAGGAGAGAGGGGGTAGCCTTATCTAATCCCTGATTTTAGTGGGTTTGCTTCAAGTTTCTCTCCATTTAGTCTGATGTTGGCTACTGGTTTGCTGTATATTGCTTTTACTATCCGAGATGCAGAGTTTAATCTCTGAACTCTACAGGGATTGGCCTTAGCAGCTTTAGAAATTGCCTCTCACACTGTGAACACACCTCACAGCAAGATGACCCTGCTAATGGGTCCCAGATTAGGGTTTGGGGGGACCAAAGGCACAGATCCCTCTTCTCCCTAATTTCTTTTCCTTTGTAGGCCAAGTGTGTGGTCACTCAAGGTATCCTCATGACCCTGCTTTCAAAAACAATTTGTTCTGATTTGAACAAAGAAATCCAGGTCACATTTTAAAGTTGAAGATGAATGTGTTTAGGATGTATAGATCATCAGGAACACAAAAGTGTACAAGCATGTTCAATAGAAGCCCAAGCAATAATATGTTCATGAATGAAAAATAATCTCAAATTTAACCTTGATTCTTCAGAAACTTTGGCTAAGCTATTTTTTCCAGGAAAAAAAATATCTAGGAAAATCAATTTGAGAATGCAATTTAACGTTTCATTTCTTATGAAGTTCAATTCTGCTCAGTCATTTTCTCCCAGGTTCTAAATGAACTCTCACAAAGTCATCAGGAATGAAAATGAAATACTTACAGTCATGTCTGATGGCTCAAACATGTAACTCCAGCACTGGGAAGGCTGAGGGGCAAGGATTTCTGAGAGATCGAAGCCAATCCAAACTACACACAATAAGACTGTCAGAAAGGGGTGGGGCAAGGCAGAAAGGAACAGAGATTGTATTTATCAACTGCTAAACTAAAATAACCATTAAAATCGAGAATTGCACATACCATAAAGTACAACTGATTGGATTTTTTCACCTTTAAATAGAAGAGTCATTCTCAAAGTCAAAAAATAACAATTCTAAAAATAGGATAAAGAAATATATGCGAATGTATTTTCTCCTCTTCTTCAGCCAAGCCCCCTGGGCTGGCCTAAGAATTCTGAGTGTTAGAAAGCCACATATCACTATAACTATTCAGCTTACATCACCTGGTTCGACACATGTTTAGAATATTTTGGCTCCACCAAAATAATTTTATCATATCACAATTTGCCTCCCACTGTCCATATTCATAGAATAGGAAATACCAAGGATTAAATTCTAAAATGTAAGTAAAAAACTTAGAGAAGTAACAAAGTATTTTTTCAAAACTTTGTTCTTTTTCATATTACTGGTCGATAAAAACATAACCCTCATGAAATTGTACCAGTAGTATAAAACTAAAACATAATAAAATATAATCCTAAAAGACCGGAAGGCACTTGAGGCAATCCTGAGTTTCCCTTATGAACAGAACAAGGAAAGACCTGGCAATGGGAGTCCTGAACTGACGGCTGCAGGTGAGATTGGACTTGAGAAATGCAGGATTTATGCATTTTTAACACAGAACCAAAATGTCGTATTATCTGTGCTTGTGCTACAGTATCCACGACAGTTTTTTCACACTGTTGCAAATTCAGACAACCAGGGCATCAAAGCCAGCTCCGCTGTTTCTAAGTCCCCTAAGATTCCTGCTTCCCATGATCATCACCTCTGCAGTCACCCTGTAAGTGCATAGCCTCTATCTATTCACCTCTGTAGCTCTCTGTACTTTATGACAAAGAGGGTAAAAAGTCTCAGTGGCAGAGGGACACCAGCTCATGCAGATGCTAAGCCTATAGAGTTCCACCCTGTCTTCTTGGCTAGCAAGCCTAATGGTCTAGGCTACACGACTTCTGCACACTTAAATAAGACCTACGTGATAAAAAAAATTATATTGTACACAGGTTTCAGCCTACTACATATTTTTAAACCATAACTGTTTCTTTGAAACTTTTTTTTTGTGTACAGATCTCTGCTAATAGATTTATTTTAGATATCCCTTAATAGGAAAACAGTCAAAGTAATGCAACTTACTAGCCTGGCATGATGGCAGAGGCTGGATAACTCCATATTCAAGGCCAGACTGTCCTACACACTGAGTTCCAGGCAATCTGGGACTACATGGTCAGTAGGACTTTGCCTCAAAAACATAAAAGGATTTATGCATAAAACCTAACCATCACAGAATATACTATAGGAAAGGGCCAGTTTATTTACAGATTTGGCATTTTATACTTCAGAATGAATATTATCTTCACTAGCACATAACTCATGGCTCCTCTTAGAAAGCACAGTATTTTGGTTATTAAATAAACACTTATGGAATATTTGTCATATGCCATGTTTATGCTAGGTTTGCTGATTCAAATATAAATAAAACATGACTCCTACCCCAGGGAACACTCTTGATGGCTGAGACAGATACAAAGAAATACAAAAAGGCTATTGTACTGGCCTATGAGTACCACAGATGTGGCTGCCACATATAATTTCTTACAGAACACACATGAAGGAAAACTAGTAATTTTGCTAGTCTGTGGAGGTGAGTAACATAATTTAGCTCTTACATAAGTCCCTCCTTGTACAAGTGACTAATACAGAAAGGCCAGTCAAATATACAGTTTCTAACACAGTGGACTAAATCTGGATAATGTTCTTATGTAAGATACTACAAACTTAGGGATTCTTTCTCCTAAAGTCAAACAATAATTTTCCCAATGGCTTATACATAGAATATGTACCTAACGGCAACCTTATTTGTTTTCAATATTGCTGCAACTATCAGTACTTGTGTTAGTGAGTTACTGGGGACTCCATCTTCCAATGGTAAGTTTGAATTATGCTAAGTATTAATATAGTAAAGGCCACACTTTTTACTGGCCTTATTTCTATGTGATACTAAAATACCACCCAAAATGCAACTTGGTTTGAACAGTACCCTATATTAGAAATAAATTCCCTACATATAATATTAAGCTATAATGTTTAATAGCTACTTCATTAAATGACCACCTTTCTGAAGGGACTGATCAGGTCTGATTAGTGCTTATGGGTTCTAAGAGGATCCCATGTAGGCCTATTTTAAATATGCATATACCTTTATTTCTGGCAACAACTGCTTCACTTCTTTTTACATCTATCACTATATGTGTGTCTCTTAGAATCTAGCCTGTATTTCTCTCTCAGTGATATGAATGAGAATGTTTGGGAGATCCACCCGACTCTATAGCCCAGAAAAACATGACCGGTTGTGTGCAATTTGAATTGAAAAGGTTTTGCAAACTGCTTAGTCAACAATTGCGGTACATATACCTACACACATGCATGCAATCACAATCCCACCACCACTTATAAAAGTCATCAAAAAGTGCAGGAGTGTTCCCCAGACCTCCTTCCCAATATCTGCAGGTACAGTCTCAAACTTCTTGTCTCAAACAGACATTAACAATCCATCAATATTGATGAAGAACTGAAGCCTGTTTTCCATCTTTAATTTAGTCTACCCTCAGATAAGGAGCATGAAAGCTATGACAAAGTAGTTACAAAGATCAAAAAGCTAGTTGATGACAGTCTCAGTTGGAAAAGCCCCAGATCTGTGCCTTCCGGTCCATACCACAGTGCCTACCTGGAATGCTTCTCATTTACCCTGACCTGTAGTGTTCCTTGATCTCTTCATGTCTGTAGTGACAGTTTGGGGTTTCAGTTTCTTAAAAAAACACACAGAGAGAGAAATATTGTTTTTCATTTTAATACCAGGGGTGGAATATGGGGCCACGTCAGACTGTCCAGAGCAGCGGACTGTGATTTACCTTGTGCTCTACCAGGGGCAAGATTTTGCCAGCTGCAGTTTCTGCAATTATGTGATGTTTGAAATGCTTTGGACTTTTCAGAGAGAATATAAACACTAGAGCCTTGAGAGGCAGGGATGAGGGTGGTTGTTTGCTGTTAGCCATGGGTTTGTAAGTAGCCATGTGCAAAGAACATACAAGAAGAAGAAATTAGATATCCTGAAGGCAAAAATCAAACTTGGACCAAGGAACTTGATGCCCTAATCAGCAGGAAGTAGTCTAATGATAATGCTGCCTTTCCCCTCTATTCCCTTTTTCTCTCCTATCTAGTGTTAGGAGGCTGAAAGGCTGGAAGAAATAGGATGGGGAAGGGTGAAAGAGAAAAGAACCCACAAAGTGGCTAACTCCAACTACACATCTCCATAGTTTAACTCCTTACCAATTTCATTGTGATAGATACCTATGCACCCCAATTATTTTTTTCTTTTAGAGAATGTCAATGTCCCTGGCATTGAAAGGGAAGAAACTTACCATCATTTCACACCTACGCAGGTAATGACTGCCCACTTAACCTAGCATTTCCCACTAAGCCATCAGCTATGACTTGGAAGCTTTCACAGTACTCTTTCTATTTTAAACAAAAACAGAAAAAAATGTGTTATAGTCAGAAGACTCAGGCAGAAGGATCAAAGAGTTCTTAGCTAGCTTGTGATACACACTCACACACACACACACACACACACACACACACACAGTTTGTTTAATATCATGATGAAAAATAACTGCTGTGTCTGTATCTTTCCAGTTCATGCACTGAATAGAGCAGTACTAACCATACCTTGTCTGAACCTCGGAAAAGATGAAATTTGAAAATCCTTAAACAATGAATTTAGAAAATGTATCCAAAAAGATAAAATACTCCAAAGTAAAATGTTAATGAACAGACTTACATGCAAGATAAGTATTCCTTGCCAAGAGATGTATTTCCTACATTTATTTCTGTGAACCATTCCTTAATGCACATACTTCTAGAAAATTTGAAAGTGTTTGACTTCCTGTTTATTATTTTAACATATTAACCTATGCTGGTTGATTTGGGTTGTTTTGTTTCATTTGTTTTTAAATTCTCATTTATTGTGTGCCTGCTAAACTAGTACAAAATTTATTACTAAAACAAACTGGTATCACATCCCTCAGAATAACTCCTGTAAGTCTGATATTTCTGTACCCAGGATAAAGACAAGAAACTAATAGATCCTTATCTTTTGTATCAGGCAAATGCCATATTCATTTTCATGTACATTATCTCAAAATACTCAAGCATAAATACTTTTTTGCCTGTTTTATAGAAAGAAGAATTACTGATCAAAAAGCGAAAGATATCAAAATCTGAGCAGGAGTTAAGGAGGGTGTAATGGGGGTGGGGAACATACCAGAATTAAATAGTATTGGTGATGCTGTACTTTAAGATGACCCAATTTATGGCGTGTGATTATATATGTATGATAACTAATTCGATTCATAATCCAAGTGAAGGACATTTAGGAAGTCTTGTACCATTTTCAACTTTCTTATGGGTGTAAACTCATTTCAAAATTAAAGTTAATTTTCTCAAGGCATAACAGTGTGGACATATAATATTAAAGTTGTAGGGTAAATTCTGTTATATTTTTTAAGCCACATGTAAAAACAGATAAAACAATGCCCTCAAGACTACCTTTCTTCAGTAGTAGAATTAATATTCAAATTCAGATTTTGTTAGCTCCAAAGGTATCATTCCCTTTATTGTAAAGCCAAAAGTAACAGTACTGAGGTATCACTTAAAAACATAAATCTCTTCACTATTATACACATTTACATGACCCTTTCAGAAATAAAACTCTATTAAATAAATGTTTTAATGAAGATTTACACACACACACACACACACACACACACATGTACTCTGTCTTCATGCACATCAGAAGAGGGAATCATAGAATCATATCCATGATTGTAAGCCACCATGTGGTTACTGGGAACTGAACTTAAGACCTCTAGAAGAGCAATCAGTGCTCTTAACATCTGCGCCATCTCTTCAACACAACCAAATGTGTTTTACTTAGAAACTCTAAAGTCTATGTACTATTCATCAATCTTTAACAACTGGTTTTTTGTATGCAAAGAAGATGTCATTATTTTTAAAACTTGCAATATGTAAGAATATCCAAATGTAAGCAACTAAAGAAAAATTTATTTGTACAGAAATGTATTTCTTTAATTGCAAAATAAAAATGTTCAAATTAAAAAAAAAATTCTGTGCTACATTAAGTTCAGGACAAAAAATAACTGTGTGTATAAGCCAGTGATTCACAATCTGTGTGTCATAACCTCAAAGAAACCAGCAGAAAATAGAGATATTTACAAAGAGATACTACTACAATTCATCACAATAGCAAAATTACAGTTATGAAGTATCAAGTAAAATTATTTTATGAGAAAATGTATTTTATGAGAAAATGTAATGGTCGCAGCATTAGGAAGGTTGAGAACCACTGGTATAAGGGGAGATCCTAAACAATATAGCAGTTAGTTATTTCTGAGTGAATGATTTAAAAACAAAAGGCAAAAACAAACAAAATAAATGGCTTTGTCCTCCCCTGTCACAACTGCAGAGCTGGTGGCACCAAGAAACAACAGTGAATGTGTGAAAACTCTGCAGTGGTGGTGGGAGTTTTTAATCAAGAAGTTATTTCACTACTTTAAAAAAACATATACTTATGGGTTACCAACTTCTCACAATATCTTAAAATTGAAGTGTGAGTTTTTGTGCACTTACTAACATGCTAATTTCCCAAGCAGTGACGTATAATATGATTGGCATTTACATAAGTCAGTATATCTGGGTTTGATTTGTTGGCTTATGACTAAATATTTTTAGTGTGCCAAGTCTATAAAGTGTCCATATGCCTTTACAAATCAGATTTACTCAAGAATGTTAGGAAGGGGAATTCAGAGTTCCACTTGTGAAGGAGCTTAAAGAAACAGAAATATTTCTTTTTAAGGGAAGGATTTGTTAGGTAGAATTCTGAGAGAAACTCTGATTTAACCAGTAAAGTTTTTATTTCTTTAATCAGCTAGATGTCCAGTAATTCCAAATTCACCACTGTACAAAGTCTTCTGTACTCTGTACAAGTCTGTGTCATTAGCCCAAGCAGCAGCAGGTCTCCCTAACTCAGTCACCTGTGACAAACAAAACATCCAACTCCCTGTGGAGGATGAAGCATGCCCAATTCAGGACCCTACAGCCTTACCATCCCCAGCCCCTGGGATTTCAGTCTACTGACAAGGCTGCTCCTGTTATTAGCCAAGCTGACACCTAGCTTTCAACAGAGCTGCTGGGGATCCCACAATTTGAAACTTAGCTTCCTCTCATGTAGTCTGCCAGCTGTGAATTCTAATTTTCTTGCCTAACTTAAAATCAAACATTGCTGCATTAATTTGATTAATACTACAAAAGATGGCTAACAGAAATGGATTGGAAAAGTGTAAAGACCCTTTCTATTACTTTAATTTGGCCATCTAACCTTTTCTAATATACAAATTATTATGTATTATTAGGGAGAAATCCTTGGGAGTTCAATTTTCAAAACAGAAAAATTATTTAGGAATACAAATTATTAGTCCTAAAAATCATTTAGGAATACACGGCAGGACATAGAATTTAAACCCAATGCCTCTGTACTATTGCTGACCTCAAGACCCAAACAAGCCTAACCTTTTAAATGTGATATGAAATTTAAAGACAGTTATGTTTAGGCAGTAATTTAAAGATTTTACTTCAGGATTTGGGGGAATGGCTCAGGTGGTTTATAAAGCACTTGTCTTGAAAGCTTGAAGACCTAAAACTGGCAGGTCTGATGGATAACACACGCTGGTATCCCCAGTGTTGAGAGACAGAGACAAGAGAACCTCTGGACCTTCCTGGCCAGCCAGCCTAGCTAACTGCTTTCTTCTGGTCTCTACATATGTACACATACATACATGCCCACATACATATGTGTGCACATGCACACACACACATATATAGACAGTTATTTTATTTTTAACTACAGCAAAACAATGATAGGAAATAAAGATCATAAAACAAAACAGCATTAAATTTTAAGCAATTATGAGTAAGAGAATTGCACAATCCTTTTCTGTATGCAAGGCCCCAATGGCCTATTTATTAATGAGAAAAGTCATTGAATCTTTCACTTTAAAAATCTTTAATTGTCACAGATCCTGTGGTGTATTCCTTCCCAAGTGCTGACTGAAATCTCTTAAGTCCACAGAGTACAGTCACCACGCAGCACAGCACAATGCTAACCACCACAAACCATCACTGCATTAACTGCTCCCAGTCTTAAGACTTTAATTTCTACGGGACTGCAGTTCAGAGACTTAGAACTGGTAAAGTTCTCTTTCAGCAGGCATAGACAATGATCACATGTTTTCATACATGCTTGTGCACATAACAAACATTTACTGCTCTAGTCACAAGCATGTCCAAGACAGAATATCTAAATTGGTCTATAAAAACACTCCTTGGAGCATTTTCATAGAATATTTGTCAAATAATTGTCGACCATGAAGATTAAGTGACCAGCAGTTCATCCAGTCTCTTCTACAAGTTGATCTTTGAAAAACTTGAAGGGAAAATAAATTCTGAAAAACTTCACTCTCATACTGAGCTGTCAATCCAGAGATGAAACAGCAAAGTCAGCTGATACAGTGTATAATTATCAGCAAAGGCAGATATGCATGTCAGCTCAACTAAAATTTTTTTCACTGCTTAGACTTTTTCCTCAGACTCAGAAAGACACATGGTACGTATTCACTTATATGTGTATTAGCTGTTAAGTCAGTGATAACCAAGTTACAATCCGTGAGAACCACAGAGGATCAGTGCCTTCGTCAGCCAGCATCAGAGAAGCTTTCTCCTGCAGCAGATGGGAACAGATAGAGATCTAACCAGACATTACACAGAGAGTGAGAGACACTGGGGCCCGAAATGGGATGTCTCCACCAAGCCCTCCATCAGCCCTAAATGGAATGTCCTCCCCTCTGGGTTCAGGGGACCTGGGGGAAGAAGATGTTAAAGAGCCTAAGAGCCAGAGGTGGGGGGGACACCAAGATAACAGGGTCTTCTAAATCAGCTGAGTAAAGCTCATAGGAACTCACAGAGACAGAGCAGCATGCACACAGGGCTTACTCAGGTCTGCAGCAGGTCCTCTGCAGATACCATATGGATTCTAGTTCAGTGATCCTAAGGGATTCCGGAAGGTATGGACTAGTGTGTCTGATTCTGTAGCCTTCTCTTGGATCTTCTCCTTCTGTTGTTTTGCCTTAGTCAACTTGGATGCAATGATTTATCTTATTATATTTTATTATTATCTCTTAGAATCCTATTCTTTTCAAAGGAGACTGAAAAGGAATGGAGCCACACCAGAAAGGATGTGGGGAGGAACAGAGAGGAGCAGGGGAGGGGAAACCCTGATCAGGATATATTATGCAAGAAAAATTAATTTTCAATAAAAGGAAAAAAACCTTTCCCCTGGACATACACTATTTCTGCAAAACATAAAGTATATGGTATATTTTAAACAGGATCTGTGTACACTGTTAAGCTGCTATGTGGTAAAAACTTCATTCCTATAGCAGGTCCTCCAGATAAAGCTAAAAGTTAAAACACATGCTGTGGGAGGTCGACATCCAATTACTAGAAGTAAGCATGTCAGAGATATAATTAGATACGACACTAGGACAGGCATGCATGTTTCAACACACACAGCTCAGAACAATGCTTTGGCACTGTATGACAGAGGACTTAAACCAAAGACTTAAAGAAAGGTTACAGAGTGTATATATACTTTTTACTATTATTACCTAAAACTTGCCACACCAAATTATTTCTTTTAAGTTATAAGCATATTTGAATTGTATAAACATCTTTTTAAAGACTTCTCAGGAGAAATGAAAAAAAAAAGAGAGAGACCTACTCCCCTCTTTCTCTAAGCCTTCCACATTAAAGAAGTTTATGTAAGAAAATTTGTTTGATAGAAAAAGAACAGTACTGGTGGGGTTGTTCAACGGACAGAGGTGCCTGCCACCAAGGTTGACAACCTGAGTTTGATGCCTGAGACTCGCATGGTTGAAGGAAAGCATTCAATCCCATGCACATGCATGTGCACACGTGCACACACACATTAAATATAAATAAAGGGAAAATATGTATCTTCCAAAGAAGTTGCACAGTGACCAAATGCACTTATAAATTCTGATAAAATCCTGAAATGTAATTACAGGCTTCTCAATCATGAATAAATCAAAATCTTGAAAATAAAACACATGAGGCAACACGACTTGATGTTGACAAAGTCTGTCTGAGAGATATAAAGATACTTGCCCCTCAAACCAAAAGAACTATGTAAAAAAATTAAATGGAAGATGATTCTATCAAAAAAAAAACTTAGTAGTAAATCACGACCAATTAGATTTTTATCCAATAATAAAATCGTTACATTAAAAAGATGTTAAGAGGCAGAACATGGAAGCACACATCTGTAAGTTCATGCTGCTGAGGCAGTGGTAAGCCTCCCACAGGTGGCTGGCCAGGCAGGCTAGCTGGAAGGGTGAACTCAGGTTCAGTCAGAGCCCTCTCTCAACAACTGAAGCAATAGATGAGGCTATCAACATGGGCCTGTGGCTTCCACACCTGACTACAAACAGTCTCAGATCACCCGCCACTCATAAATGATGCCTCTTTCCTGAGAATTTTAGCAAATGTGTTTGTTTTGTTGATAACATTAATACTAATACATAAATTCTAATCAAAAAAGTTCCAAAATGGCAAGGTAGAAACACACACAACACACAATACACACACACACACACACACACACACACATCACAAAGCAGATTTCAAATGTGACAGCTTTAGACTTCCCAAAACCTGAAAATGAAATTCCATAGATGATGTTAGGTGCAGTGAAGAGGACGTAGGCTGAATGGATGCTAGACACATAAAGCTTGTAATTAAGTGCATTCTCGAGTATAATCACCCACCCTGGAACAAGATAAAACATTCGGAACTTATTCAATGTAAAGCAGCTAGACCTTATACTCCCACAGGAATACTGCCCACGACAATGAATGAGGACCTAAATCCCATCTCGTAGGCCAAATGGCCCATGAAATCAGTGCACGTGGTCCCTCCACAGACACTGTTAATTACACCCTCAGGTTTTGGTCCAGCAGAGCCTACCATCTTAAAATAAGGCCTGCAGAGAGCCCTCTCTTCCATCACAGAACTATGTAAGAAGCCTGTTATGTAAGTTTTACAAAAGACTGAGATTTGGCCAAAAGAAAATGTGTAGTAGGTTACAGCTAACAAGAAAAGAAAAGTACTAATGTTTACTTCCAACATGAGCGAGCACCTCAGAATTTTTACAGATCCAAAAGTTCCAATATTACAGATGAAGCTGGAGCGAAAGAAATGATTCAACTGCTACCCCACCCCAACCCTAAAAATCTACCCATTTTCTGGGAAGAATGTGACTCCCAAGTATGAATTCTGAACATTGTTTTTCTATTGTATAACAATAAAATAATTCTAAGATCTACAGATTCCACACAAAATTAGTATTTTCTACTATTAAGAAAGGTAGTAGGATGAAGCAGAAGAAATTTTAACAGTGTAATTTAGCCAAAATTGCCCTAATTAATAAAAAATGCTTTTCTTTTTGAGGCAATGTCTCACTCTGGTCCAATCTGTCCCAGAACCCACTCTGGAGTCCAGAATGACTTCAAAATACTGATAATCCTCCTGCCTTAGCTCCAGAATGCTCAGATTACAAAAACAAACCACCACATCCAACAATAATTCTTTTCTTAATTGATACCCAAGAAGTCATAAAAACAAATGGGTTTATCAAAACATAATTTACAGGAACTACAAAAGAACCAAATATACATGATATGTATGTATATGTATGCATAATAATAAGTTAACTTTAAAAATCAAGGGACTAGAGAAATGACTCAGGGTAAAGTGCTTGGTATGCAAACATGAGCACCTGAATTTAGGACCTCCATACCCACATAAAACATGGCAATACACATCTATAATCCAAATACTGAGAGGTGGAGGCAGAGATAGGCTGGTTTTTGCTGGTTAGCCTTTGTGAGTTCCAAGTTCAGCAAAAGACTCCATCTCCCAAAGAAAAGCAACGAGGAAGACTGGATGCTACTTTCTGGTCTCCATATACACAGAACAGGCATGGGTACCTACATGCATGCGCATGTACTCAAACTCACACATACAGTCCACATACAGTCCACACAATAGAAACTGTTTAATAACTGCCTTTTATTTTGACATGAGTATCAGTATGAATGTCAGCCCCAGAAATACTTGAACAATTTTCTGCTTCCCCAGATTTTACCTTTCTAATGTCACGAGTATTTGTTTACGCACAACACACAGATTTGCTCAACCAAAAGAAAATATATAATGTAGGTTTATACATCAGCTTTTACTTTTGAGCCTAAAAGCTCTCTATAAAACTGTTTAATGTCACAGGGTACCTCTGCCATCTCATATTCCACTTTAAACTTTTCGTAGCTATGTGTGGTCACATATGCCCACAATGGCAACCCTTGGGAGAGCGAAGCAGGACTGAGCTGGAAACCAGCCTCACATTCTCAGCGAGACTCTGTCCCTGTAGTCTCTTCAGAAGCTTTCACAGGCAATGGAGAATAGTATTTTTACTCTGAATTCATAAAATCTATCTTAAAGGAGAACTATCAGTGGTTTGGCAAATGGAGTTGGTTATTTAAGTCTATAAAACAAGTTGGTCAACAGAAAGATGCTACAACAGGCATATATGTTAATCTTTATCTGCATAAAACTTCACATCAATTCTTACACAGCTCTGTTTTCTTTTTTTCAAATGTATTTAAAGTTCTAAACATTGTAGGGGAAAGAAACCAACATCAATGCTGTCACTGCAGGATACTTCCAACATTACACTTGCTCAAATGTCTAACTCACCATTTATAACTATTTTTGGAGTCAACTTATTAATTGAATTCAAAAACTTAATTTTGACTTTTCTGATCAAAAATGGAATTATATTATTTTATTACCAACCAGATGCATCATGTTATCCAATGATTCAGAAAGCCAAAACTTAGGTCACAGAAATCTTGATAGCATTACAAGAATTAGACATGGGTGTCTGAAACCAATTTCAAATGAATAGCTCTAAGGCAGGCATTTATAGCTATGGCACCATTACTACATGATCTTCCATGATAACTAATTTATCAAGAATAGTGTATATTTCTGCTTATTTGTGCTTTTTGATTTTCCCTAGATATTTAGTAATATATTAATTACCTTAATAGATCATTCAGGTGTGTAGATCTCACCAAATACCTAATTAAAGTTCTTCAAAGGTTATGGTTTTTGCTTTTTGAGACAGGATTTCATGTGCAGTCTGGTCTTGATCTCATGTGCACAGACTGGTCTTGAACTCATGATGTCCTTGTACTCCTGATCCTCCTTCCTCTACCTCCTGAATACTAGAAATATATTTTTTTGTTGTTGTGGGGAGGGCATCAAACCCAGGATTTTGCACGTTAGGTAAGCTCTCTACCACTGAGCTACTCAAGCCTATATTATACAATCTTATCTCACGTAAGAGGTTAAAGTCAGTGCATAACCATACTGCCAGACATTACATATATCATCTATTCCTGTATCTTCAAAATTATAATTGTAATTGCAGAGCGTTACAACATTAAACTGTATGTGTATTATATCCTAATAAAATTGTTTCTAGAAATTTCAATCATAGGAACAATAAAACTAAGTTTATTTAAAAGTCTAAGCTAGTCAAAATTATGGGGAAAATAATAAAAAAGATCTCAGAAGATGGAAAGATTTCCCATGCTCATAGATTGGTAGGATTAATATAGTAAAAATGGCCATCTTGCCAAAAGCAATCTACAGATTCAATGCAATCCCCATGAAAATTCCAACTCAGTTTTTCATAGAGTTAGAAAGAACAATTCTCAAATTCATTTGGAATAACAAAAAACTCAGGATGGCAAAAACTACTCTCAACAATAAGAGAACTTCTGGGGAAATCATGGTCCATGACCTCAAGCTATATTATAGAGCAATAGTGATAAAAAAAAAAAAAAAAAAAAACAACTGCATGGTATAGGTAAAGAGACAAGCAGGAAGATGAATGGAATAGAATTGAAGACCCAAAAATGAACCCACACACCTATGGTCACTTATATTTGACAAAAGAGCTAAAACCATCCAGTGGGGGGGGGGGGAAGACAGCATTTTTAACAAATGGCTCTGGTTCAACTGGAGGTTGAACAGCACGTAGAAGCATACAAATTGATCCATACTTATCTCCTTGTACAAAGCTCAAGTCCAAGTGGATCAAGGATCTACACATAAAACCAGACACACTGAAGCGTGTAGAGAAGAAAGTGGGGATGAATCTTGAACACATGGGCACAGGCTCTAAGATCAAGAATTGAGAAATGGAACCTTATACAATTACAAAGCTTCCGTAGGGTAAAGGACACTGTCAATAGGACAAAGCGGAAAGCAATAGATTGGGAAAAGATCTTTACCAATCCTACATCTGATAGAGGGCTAATATCCAATATATGCAAAGAACTCAAGAAATTAGACTCCAAACAATCAAATAAACCTTTTAAAAATGGGGTACAAAGCTAAACAGAGCTCTCAACTGAGGAATATCAAACAGCCAAGAAGCACCTAAAAAAATGTTCAACATCCTTAATCATCAGGGAAATGCAAATCAAAACAACCCTGAGATTTCACCTCACACCAGTCAGAAGGGCTACAATCAAAAACTCAGGTGACAGCAGATGCTGGTGAGGATGTGGAGAAAGAGGAACATTCCTCTTTTGTCAGTGGGATTTCAAGCTGGTACAACCACTCTGGAAATCAGTTTGTCAGTTCCTTAGAAAACTAGACATAGTATTATCTGAGGACCACTCCAGCATATACCCAGAAGATGCTCCAACATGTCATAATGACACATACTCCACTATGTTCAAAGCAGCCTTATTTATGATAGCCAGAAACTAGAAAGAACCCAGATGTCCTTCAACAGAGGAATGGATACAGAGAATGTGGTACATTTATACAATGGCGTACTACTCAGCTACTAAAAACAATGAATTCATGAAATTCTTAGGCAAATGGATGGAACTAGAAAATATCATTGTGAGGTAACCCAATCACAAAAGAACACACATGGTATGCATTCACTGATAAGTGGATATTAGCCCAATAGTTTAGAATACCTAAGATATAATTCACAGACTTCATGAAGCTGAAGAAGAAAGACTCAAGAGTGGGTGCTTCATGATAGAATTCTTAAATGTTGCACTCAACAAACATAAGACTTGTGCATTGCACATGATGTATCTTAGGGGAAGATGGTGGCATCAAAAGCTGTGAGTATGGGGGGGGCAGGTCTACCTGATGAGACTTGCCCAATAAAATTCAGAGGACAGAAGAGGAAGATGGGGAGGAGGGGTGGTTCCTGAGAAACAGGTGCTGGAAAAGATCATGTAGCTGGGGTTGGGTCTGGATAAGGATCAATCAATCAACTGATTCCAAGGCCTATAGCACCTAAGTATGGGGCTCTCTGAGCAGGCTAGATCTCAGCTCATCAACACATCTTTCTACTAATATTTCCATCATTGCTCCACATCACCTCTGTAATTTCTTCATTCTCCCCTCCACCCACCTCTACTTAATCTTCTATTTAGAACACAAATATCCAAATGTAAAATTTTAAATGTGAGAATTTTAAATTTTTCAACAAATAAAAATGTCTCACTTTAGAGCAAGTACTCTTAAAACTTGCACACTACTGAAAACTGAGACTAAAACTGTGCATAGGAAAGCGGTGAGTGCCGGTGGCTCCACCGGCTTCTGTCTCACGGGTGCTATCAAGTGGATGTTGAGGGTCTTCTTATCTTTATACCTTCTCTTCTCGTAACAAGTCTGTCTGTCTCCATAAAGTGTTCATGAAGGGACAAATTGCTGAAAGCTCAAAATAAGTATCGCGAAAAAGTCAGTGCTGGTGTCAAATGACAGAGATGGCTTTCACTTTTCATCTCTTGTTCATCATAAAACATTGCATTGGAAGTCTGATATCACATAGTATGCAATACTATTATGAATCTTTACTAAGTATCTAATATTGGCCCAAACTTAAGAGAAAAGAGAAGCAGAAAAGAAAAGAGGAACACACCAATACCAAAAGCTCCAGTACATTGTAACTAGACCCAAGGCCTTACTTTAAATGATGTGGCTCCTTCATCCTACAGACCACAGTCTTTGCCTCTGGCCTGTCTCCATGGTCACCTACCCCACACTAACACAGTGCTGCACACAGGGAAGCAGCATGGAATATGCCCCAAGAAATGCCAAAGAGGAAAGTGAGCACTGCTATTCTCATAAAACCCGTCAAAAACTGGACCAGGCACAGCCCCTTCAGTAAGGTGCTCCCAGGACCCCTGCTTGAGAACATTAAAACATATAAAGATAAGGGATATGCTAAGCTATATGGAAAGGGGAGGCAGGAAAAAAAGTAAGAGTGGTAAAAGCTGTTGGGGTTCTTTACCTAAGTGCTCAGCCTAGGAGAGGGGCCAGAGTTGCCCTGGAATCAACACAATTAGATCTCTCCCTATCTGAGAGGAAGTACTCAAGACTCCCATGTCCATCCATAATGTCTTCTGATCATATTCCAAAGCACAAAGTAATGAGAAACATCCGGATAATTTGATACCGACCTAAATGAGGCTGCAAAGACCCGTCAATTCCATCTACAGGGCACAGAGATGTTTGTCCTCATAGGATATACTGTGTTGCACGTGTTCCCAAGCCTGTGGTCACACACACACACACACACACACACACACACACACGTGCATGCTACTCTTACCCCTCCCATCCACAGGTATGGATGCATCTTACTCCCACATAACCATATACAAGGGTATGTGTGTGTGTGTGTGCGTGTGTGTGTGTGTGTGTGCGCGCGCATGTGTATGCACACATGTGTGCTTCTGTTACTCCCACCTCTCAGTCAATGGGGAAAAAAAGAACGATAAGCCATGAAACGAAAGGCTGCTTTGAAAAGAACATTGAAAAAAAATGATGTTTCTAGATGTAGCATAGAAGACCAAAGACTTGTTTTCACTCTGTGGTTATTCTTTAATGGTATTTATCCTGTACTGCATTTTGTACTGCTTAATTTTAGGGTTATTGCTTCTACTTGACACATAAGACCTTGAGCACCAAATTTTTTATATCATAACACCTCAAAAGTTTGATAAATTTTACCTTCTAAAATAAAAAAGGAAATGTAGCTTGGAGTGGGTGTTCACACTGCAGTACCAGCACTGGCCAGACAATAAGGATCAGGAAATCCAAACCAGCCTTGGCTACATAGCAACTTTGTAGCCAACCTGAGACACCACTACCCCTCACCCCACCCAACCCTGGCCCTCCCAGCCCCCACCCCACTCCATCTCAAAACAAAACAAGACTAAAAATGTCTAAATGTTGAGTTCTACTTTGCAAAACAAAGCAACTAGAACTCACACACCTGGGCAGGATGTAGAACTTACACATAAAAAACTCACAAAGTTTAAGAGCTTTTCTGTTTTAATCAATCAGTACAGGACTGTCTAAAGGCAGTGGTTTTCAACCTTCTAATGCTGTGACCTTTTAATATAGCACCTCTTATTGTGGTGACCCCCAACTATAAAATTATTTTCATTCCTATGTTATAAAAAATTTTGCTACTGTAAATTTTTATTTTTTTTATTCTTTCATACAATTATATCCCTAACTCAGTTTCCCTTCCCTCCTCTCCTCCAAGTCTCTCCCTGAACCTTCCTTCTCCCCTAGATCCATTTCTCCTCTACAGGCCTCCCAGGGATATTAACACAGCACAGTAAGTTGCAGAAAGACTAGTTACCTCCCTTCATTTTTAGGCTGGACAAGGCAACCGAGTAGAAGAAAAATGGTCCCAAGAGCAGGTAAAAGAGTCAAAGACAATTTCCCTCAAGATCAACCTATACAAACCATAGCATACATGCATAGAGCCTAGGTCAGATCCCTGAAGGCTCCCTGATTGCCACTTTAGTCTCCCTGAGCACCTGATGAACCCTGGTTGTTGACTCTGGTTTTTCTTGTGTTCTTGACCCCTCTTCTGGCTCCTATGACCCCCATCTTCCTCAGAATTCCCTGAATCCAGTCTAATATTTGGCTGTGGGCTTCTGCATCTGTGCCTATCAGTTGCTGGATGAAGACTTTCTGATGATGATTATGCTAGGCTTTAGGTTCTGGTCTATGAGTATAGCAGAATCATTTCATTGACTGTTCATGTTTGGTTCTATCCTGGGACTCTGGACTATCCAGTCTCTGCTCTTGGTCCTCCAGGTAGTGTCAGGAGTGGGCTTCCTCTTATAGCATGAGTCTCAAGATGGAGACTGATTGGCTGGCCACACCCACAAGTTCAGTGCTACCTTACAGGTAGGATAAATCATATACTGAAACTTGGTGGCTGGGTTGATGTCCCACTCCCACCACTGGAAGTTTTGCCTGGTTACAGAAGACAGCTCACTCAAGCTCTGTACCCCTAGGAGTCTGTACCCTTAGGGTCATCCTTGCAGGTTCCTTAGAGTTTCTACTGCACTAGGTTTCTACCTCACCTTTGAAATGCTACCCAATTCCAGTTGTCTCTCCCAGTACCCTCCATCCTCCTTCCATCAGATCCATTTTTCATGCTCCAGTCCATTTTTCCTTGTTATGAGCTGTAATATACATACCAGATATGCAGATTTCTGATATGCAACCCCTGTGAAAGTGCTGTTTGACTCCCCAAAGGGGTCGTGACCCTCAGGTTGAAAACCACCAGCCTAAGTTCTCGTGTAAAACCCCCAGTGAGTTATTATACATATAGCACACAGACATTCATCTGATGGCTCTTAAAATCTGAATAACGGAATGCTTGTCCCATGCCATACTGGGTTTAGTACAAAGCATGAAAAACAAAGATTTATGATACTGTCATATCAGTACTTCAGAAATATAATTTCATAATAGTACTAAAATATTTGGTGACTCACTCATTATTGATCTATGTCATAAATAAATATACCTGTATTTGTCCATCCGATCTCTATTTCTCTTTCTCTTACCTAACTCCCAGGCACTCTTCCCACCTCTATCTTCAGGGAGCTGGGATCACAGGAACATCTCCCAACTTCTCATGGACACTCCTGCCACACATTTGTACACACTCACACAAACTCCCTGTCATTGTGTCATTGTGTGGTTGCTCTTTGGGATCACAAGTGCTACTGTGATCAATGACCAATAAACAGCTCCAAGTCTTTCCTATAATTTTCTTTTCCTTTGTTTCTCCAGACAAAGAAGTTTAGTCTTGGCTGTCCTGGAACTTCCTCTCCTGACCAGGCTGGACTCAGACTCACAGAGAGCCACTGCCTCTGCCTCCAGAGCTCTGGGATTAAAGCATCAGGAGACTCATCACCCCCAACAGTCCATTGAAGTCACTAAGGGGACACCAGAAAACAAGTGGCAATCACTGGCTACAACGAGGGTAGACTAGGGGTATGGATTTGCTGTCCCTTTCTTTAGATTCAGGTAGCAACCACCTAAGAAATAAGGATGCATACCTCATCTCTTAAAAGCAGGAAGGCTGTTTAAGAAGTGCACTGAGTAATGAATTTAACTCATGCACTAGACACTATTGTAAGTAAACTGATGACATTTAAATTTGGCTTGAGACTTGGCAGAACTTATGAGATTAAAAACAAAGTCCACTGTTAATTTTATTTAGAGCTAATAGGCTCTGGAGTGAGACTGTTTCCAAAGAAATCTAATGTTTTATTCCAACCATTTTGAAAGAGAGGAAATCTTTAACTTTCCTACTATTTCTGGATGCAAACATGGCAGGTGTTGATAGAGTGCACTTCACTAATCTGATAATTACAGAATAAAAGAGATCAGAAGCCTTGGGGCAGGGAACTGAGGGCTTTCTTTGCATGATTTACATTCTAGTTAGTGACACTCTTTATGTCCTCGAATACGGTATCAATCCATAATTACAGGTGACTTTCTTAATCTCCAATATAGACATGACAAGACATACTAAGAACAGAAATGTAACATTGCTTGTACAATATAAACAAGTTATAAAATTTAATGTGGGTCAGTATAGAGTACTTATCTCTCACTTGAGAGGCCTCAGTCCAATCCTCAGGAAAAGAGAAAAAGAAAAAAAAATATATATATATATGTATGTATATAAGCAAAGGTCATGTATCTGATAGATATAAAATTTTTTATCATACCAATTTTATAAATGATTTTAAATTCTTTACAGAATATCCACAGGGAACAAAGTTACAATCCTCAGATTATGTCATGAGGTATCACTTTAAATCAGCTAATTACTGTTTTCATGTGTAAACACTTGTGAGGGGAAAACCCCACATTCTCTCCAAATATAAATGTGACCACTTGGCCACCTAATTAATAGCTGATGCCAAATAATAATGAAACTTTGTCTAAAATAACTGGCATAAAGCCAAAAGCAGACAAAGCAATTATATAAAAATGGTTCATCAGAATACTAGAAAAGCCATTATTTAAATAGAAATGAATATAGGTTTTATTAGCATGAATGAGAAGAAAATTAGACCTTTTTCTTTAACATATTCCTTTAAATTCAAGTGTGATCTAACATCGCTGCCTCTAAATTAAGTTAACTTTTTTCCTGTTTGAAGGCTTCTCTAACTAGGTGAAGGGAGGCTTTGAAAAATACACCTGGTAGACTGGAGAGCAAGCTGTTTGCAAACACATCATGCCAGATTTGAACACAATATTTACTTAAAACTTAACTAAGCCCGTTATTTTCAGTTTGGATTTCATAAAACAATTTTCAGTTTTATCTCTGTTGGTGATGTTTTGTTCATGATGGAATGTCTAGAAGACAAATTTTCTCAATAATGTTTTTTCTTCCTTTCCTTTTGAGGTATTTATAAAACCAAAAACAATTATTTCTAGGTACTTAATTCCACCCTCCAGGGCATGAAGTGTGTCTGTTATCATACAGAACACCTAGATTGCTTTTAAACTCAATGATAATTAAGGAACATCAAAGTAAACCCAAGCTGTTTCACAGGAAACCAGCACCTATCATCTTCTGGCTACTGAATGACATATTTCTTGTCCCTGGAGTTCCACCAAGAGTTGTTAGCTGATTTTTTCCCCTCCCTTAAACAATAGAATGTTCTTTCTTAATGTAGCCTATACTCTTTTAGGGATCAGATGAGTCTAAGCTTTAAATGTAAACCACTGAAGGCAAAGAAAGCAAGGCCAGACACATGCAGCTACAGAAAACATAAAAGCTCCTCCATGGCCAAGGCAAAAGAAGCAACGAGCAGAAGGAAAGATAACTCACAGAATGAGAGGAAAACATTTAAATTTCTGATATGACAGTAATATCCAAAATATATAAAGAACTCCTAAAATTCAAAAACTAGCGAAACCTATGTAATCCAATCTTAAAACGGACAAAATATCAAAAAGGGTACTATGTCTACATATCACACCCAACCCAAGAGATCTGAGGCCAGAGGATAAATGGAAGCTACAGCTGGCTCAAGTCCATAACAGCTACTAGAGAGACTGAGGCAGAAGGATGGGAAATCCATGGGTCTAAAGCCAGCCTATGAAACTTTGTAAGACTTTGTCGTGAAATAAAACTCAAAAGGAGCTGGATACACAGCTCTGTGGTAGAGTGATTATCTCAATGGCTGAGGTCCTAGATCTAATATCAGTACTGGTAGGTGGGAGGCTAAAAAGGAACATCATTCCATCCCTAGATTTCAAGGCCAGTAGAGACAACAAAACCACAGAAGAGATATGTCACCTCACAGTTGTTATCACCATGTTTATCATAAAATAACAGCAGGCATTGGTGACAACATGGACACACAAAATACAACACATAGACACTCTTGGCAAGAGCATAAAATGGTACAAATGTTATTAACCCCACCCCCAAAAAGGCAATTTCTCAAACTACAAAAGGCAGACTACCACATGGTATGATCTAGCAACCCTACGTCATAGTGTTATCCAGAAGGACGGAAAGAAGGAGGGAAAGAAACACAGGGGTAAAGTGAGACCATGTTTTGGGGTTTGGTTTTTGCTTGTCTGGTTGGTTGGTTTTGCTTTATTTTTGACAACATTCCAAAACTGAGAACAAGGAAAAAATTATGTAAGTTGGACTTCATCAAAATTAAAATGATAGACAGTGTTAGGAATGTTTCTGAGGGCCACTGTTCTTCACTGTCACTAGTATTGAGTTAACATTTAGCATGTAATAACATCTTGTCTGGAAAAAAAAACATTCTTAAACTTCTTTCAAAAAATTTTAAATTGTTTCAAAGGGCATCAAAAATATAAAAAGACAGCTCACTGAATGGGAGAAAGTATTTGCAAATCTTGAATCAGATAGAGGATTGTAATCACACCGTATCAAACAGCTTTTATACCTCAACTATAAAAAGACAATCTAGGGGAAGTGAATGCCTCAGCAGGTAAAGGTGTTTGCCACCAGGCTTGAAATCCTGAGTTCAACCCCTGAAACCCACATGGTAAAAGAGAGAGCCAACATGCAACACGGGACACACAGTCCTAACTTTTACCACATATGTATTTTTTAAGACCACAAGAGGTTTTTTTGGTTTTTGGTTTTGGTTTGTTTTTCTGAAGACAACTCAAATGGACAAAAAGAAGGCCACATGATCCAACTATTCTTCTTAGAGGTATACATCCAAGAGAAATAAAAACATCTGACCATCTCCCAAAGAAAGTTCTCAGCAGCATTATGCATAATAGTAAAAAAAATCCATAAATTGATGATGCTAAAAGAAACTGTGTATCCATATAATGTATTATTAATGTACATTTTAAATGGTGATTACATGGTGGTATGTGAGGTATCTCCCAATAAAGCACTTAAAACTAAACCACTAGGATTTATATCACCAAGCAGTTGTGGGGAGGCAGCCATAGAGATTACCAAATTGGTTGTTTGGCTAATAGGAATGAGCAGGCAGTGCCACAAGGAGAAGGAAGGGTATGCACAGAAACACCGTAACTGAAGCCATTATACTGTATGCTCACTTAAAACTCTGTTTTCCAAGGCAGACATCCCCAAACACTGAGTGGGTCAAGATTAGACGCCAGAACCAATGGCATTCATGGTGATTCCCTGCCTTCTCCTCAACAATGAGGCTGAGCTGGGTGGCTAGTGAACCCCAGGGACCTGCCTGTCACTGCCTTCCCAGCCCTGAGAACAGCAGTGAAAGGTGCCATGCTGGCTGGCCCATTATACATGTTGGGGAGCAAGGTCAAGTCTTCATGCTCCTGTGGGAGGCGCTCTACCAACTGAGCTCTCGTCCAGCTCTGAGAGTTCATTATGATGTTTAAAATGAAATCTTTTCCATTCTATATATCCAAGTATTTGTCTTTATTATTATGTGAAAGTGACCTGTAATCATTCCTCTTCTCCTCCATATTAGAGCAAGCATGAAAACACATGTAATAAAAACCAGGTGATAGCCACACTGTGCTATGGCAGCCACAGCAAAGCAGGAGCACAAGGAGATTCACGTGCTCCATTTTAAAACCAGATTTATAAAACATACAAATCCCTGTTATATCCCTTATTTTTCACGATTATGCAGTGTGTAAAAATTATGAGACGTAAGTAACATAATCATTCACATATCTTTAGTCCATACAAAAATAGTTGTAATGCACCATAATAGTAATCAGAAATAACATTTTCCCCCTCCCAGGTTAAAGGAGAAAAGAAGACTTTCATTCCTGTCGAAGGTATTCAATTTTCCCCTCAAATGAAGTTTAGATGAAAACAATGGGACTGACAAGCTCCACAAGGCAGATCTTGGCAACTCTCAACTCCATCTATCTCCTTGTCCGGTTAAGCAAAATTCCTTCACTAACTGTTGGTCTTCGCAATAACTCCTACAAAGCTCATTGCTGCCTCTGTCAGCCTATCCCCCATGTTGTGCATTTATTCCTGGGATGCATATCAACATGTGGCACATGTCCTTGACAAGCACAGAAGAGCTGCACCCCAGGGCAGCAGCATGCACGACAATAGTCTCCACTCTTGCTTCTTTGTGGTTGCTGGGATGTAACGGAGAAATCTAATAACTGTGACAGTGGGGCCTTTCTGGTTCTCCTTGCCTTTGCAGACAGGAAAGCTGCACAGATGCTAATGAAAGGTTAAATGAAGAGGGATAGCTGACAAGACATACAATAAAGAAGGAGCTTGGTAACCCACAGACACTGAGCAGAGATCCTTGGCTCAAGCAGAGAAAGGACAGCACATTGCCAAGTCACAATATTTAAAACAGCTTGCCATACACAGAGGCTTTGTGTCTGGGTACACGTCTGGCTTTGGACTAAGGGGAAAAAAGATACTAAAAAGGAATTTCAGTATGGGGCACTTTTGGCAAATGTTAAGGTCATAATAAGAGAAAAATGTTTTTGTGTGGGCTGTTACATCTCTGTACTAAACACACAAAGAGCAGGGACAGTGAACTCATGAATCCCAGGTCCATGACAATACTGTACATTTTGATAAGTCTTAAATCCTGTATGTAGAAGACAGACTTGATGTGATTCTCACTGGTTACACACACATGCAGTGACTCATTTAGCAGTTCCACATCCTGCCTTCCATGTGGAGGGATCCCTGATACTGGAGTTCTGGTCCTTAGCTTGTGTAATCGGTTACACTTCAACTGAGACCCGCAAGTATCTTGGACTCTGTAAAACTGCCAGCAGTTGCTATAAAGAACTTACCAGGCTGGCAATTTGTAAATTTCAAAACAAAGACCTTATAATTTCAAGGGGCTACAACTGTGAAAGCACTTTAACCAGAACTCTTGGTTGCAAAGCTTATCTTTGGCCTGTCTCCCCACACCTTCAGGGTTGTATTCCTGGAGGAACAAATCCTAAATCAGTAGAGCAAAACAATTTAAATTACTGCTGGAAAAGTGAAAATGCTCCAGAATGTCTAAGAAACTGCAGTAAAAAGGACAAAATTTACATTGTCATATACATAATTTTTAAAGAAAATGGTACACTTCTGTTTTGGCAACAACTTTTAAAATGACATGTCTGTATTACTGCTCTTATGCATATTCATGAGTTAGAATATAGGCTCACAACAAATGGTAAAGGAATACTGAGAACATGTTTTAAAACAAGGGAGGCTCTTTGAACACCCAAATTAAATTATAGCTGAACTTTTGAGTGGACTGAGGGTTCTAATAAGCAACAAATAAAGACTTTTATTGGCTAGCACCATAATGGGAGCTACTGTGCTAAGAAGACAAATCTGGGCAGTTTATATCCCTGGATATAAGATTTACTTAAATCGTAAATAAATGTCAAAGTAACATCCCTAAAAAGTAATATGTAAATAATGAAAATCAATCACTATCACTGATTATTTAATATAAACATATCACAAATGTTACTGGTTGGACTGATTAACAAATGCCAAACAGGAAGTAAGAAAACATTCAACTCTGATGTCTAAATGTAGCTTATTTACTGATTAAAAATATACCAAGTTTTAAAATGATTTGCCGTCTATGGTGACAACACAAAGCTTCCTTCTTTTGAAGGAAAGTTTTCTCCATAATCTGGAGTTGTATGCAGAACTACTTGGAAACATCATCCACAGGGAGAAGTAGCTGTCTCGTGACCTGGAGTAGGGTAGCGTGCTCCTCAGTGACTGGATGGGAAGCTGCTTTTAATGGCACCTGGAAGGTGGGCCTGACAACCTGAGAAGGGCTCCTTCAGCTGGCACACTGGCTACACAGTCTCTAACACTCAGAATGTTTGGTTGCACTTTACAGCATTCAAATCACCTACAAGGTATTCCTAGAAAGCTTAGCTGATTCCTTAACTGTTTTCAATGGAAATTCTGTTGCTTTCACCACTGTGTGTGTATGTGTGTGTGTGTGTGTATGTGTGTGTGTGTCATGTGTCACCTCCAAGCCTAAACTCTAAGCCAGTTATTGTGCAACATTCTGACTGCCAGAGTTCTTATTTTAAAAACCGTAAGTATATCTAATAAAATCATGAGGCTCCCTCTAGCTCTTTAGAGAGCTTACTAACCAGCTATACTATGTAACTCCTGACCAGCAAGAGATGTTGCAGGAGAACAGCGGTTTTCAACTCTGTTTCTTGTCAGGATGCAGATGGTAAATGAGACCATCTGCAGAGGAATTCAGAAAGCACCGCTCCTTTATACATTCATCACGTTGTTAAGACTATTAATTGCTCCCAACCTAAGCTTTATGTACAAGGGCTCTATAGTGAAACTGTAACCTGTATCAACTATGCATGCTTTCTCAATTTACATTTACTCACCTTGTATAAGATGAATTTTAATCTCAAAAACCAGCATGTAAGCATTTCAAAGAAATCCAACTTGTAACCCACTCGCAATTTTAAAATTTAAAAAGGAAAACCTCAGAGGAGAGAATAACCTGATCTATGAACAGGGTGTCTGTGGAATTTATGTAAAACAAAGATACTGATGGTAATTCATAGAAAAAAATCTTCATGCACCATAATATTTATACACAATCCTGTTAATGACTTTTTTATTGTTTAATCTTTTCAGCAATTCAGTATTGAATATTTGGGAATTGTACTTATTTAGAAGACTATAAATAACACAGTTGCAATATGCCATTGATGTTTTGTCTGTCTTACAATAGCCATAAAAGCTACTATTACCCTGGCAGGTCAGGCCAAGCAAGTGAGTGCGAGCATTGCTAAATCAAACTCTTCATCCTTGCTGAAGCCACCTTTCAAACATTTACAAAATATTTAAAATAGCCCTGAGGCTTAACTCTAAATTTAAAGTAAGGGAAACCACTAGCTTCATCACCTACTTTGGACTCCCTTAATCTAGGAAATATTCCCAGGAACAACAAAAAAGAATAGCTCCCTCTCCTCTCCCACCGCATCACTGCGGTCCCCACGCGGGCCGCGCCCGCCCCCCAGCCCCTCCCCCCCACTCCCCTCCCCCCCCACTCCCCTCCCCCGTGCCCAGCCGCTGATCGGGGCTCTGAACAGGCCGGCAACTTGGGAAAGTTGCCGCAGGATCCGGCAGCTCCATGTATCCCGGGTCCCCGCATCCCGTGCCCTCCTCGAGTCCCCAGAGTCCCCACTGCCCGCTGCTCACCTAAGGTGTGGGGGAAGCCCTCGCTCCCGCCCGCCCGCAGCCGCCTCGAAAACTAGGGCGCCAAGTTGAGGGGTGGGGGTGGATTTGGGGAGCGCTGCGGGCTGCCAGCCGCGGCGCTAGAGGAGAACGCGGCTCGCCGCGGCCCCGGGGCCTCCAGTCCCGCTCTGTCCCTACCAAGTGCAGACGCAAGTGGAGAGGAGGTGGAAACTTCTTACCATCTTGGCACGCTGGTTGTCAAGTGCAGCCCCCGCCTCTTGGTCTCCTCTTAGCGGCTCTGCCTGGACCCGCCCCTCGGCCGCCTCAGCTCTCCTCTTGGCCTGCTCCCTCCCTGCCCGGCCGCTCCAGGCCGCGCTCGCCGCCCGCTCCACTCCTCACCTGCCCAGGCGCGCCCTCACCGCGGACCCTCAGCGCTCAGGTGACTGATTTACACCTGCGCCCAGGGTCGTGCTCGCTCCCTGGAGCGGACACTTGGAGTTGTGCCGCTCCTCCCCGGGCCGAGGGAGAAAAGAAAAAAAGGGAACAGACTGTCCGGGAGGGGGGCTGCTGGCGAGGCGGGGTGCGCGTGGCGGCGCGGGGTGGGGGTGGGGGGGACCGGAGGCCGCGCCGGCACAAGTTTCAGCTCCTGGAGCAACTGTCCGGACTAGGGTGCTCGCCACCTGTTTTGTTGTTGTCCTCAAGCTTTTCTAGGGGCTTTGGGGAGAATGTCTAGCCCTCCCCCACCCCCACCTCCCTAGACACACACCCCTCTTCCATGGATGGAAAAACAACTTTGGTGCCCCCCGGGGGGTAAGGGCGTGGAAGTGGAGGTGGCCGCCAGCGCCCAGCTGTCAACAAGGGGGGGGAAATGCGAGGAGCCAGGAGGGGAGAGGGAAGGCTGCGAGCCGCTGAGCACCGGGCGCGAACTTTATGAACTTTATTCGGGTGCAGCGCCTCAGCTCCGGGCTTCTCCTGCTCTTGGTCCGCTCCGCCCGACTCTGTCTGCCTTGGGCGGGCGCCGGAGTGAAGGCAGCGGAAGCCTGGGGACCGCGTCGCGCCCGGGGACTGGCAGAAAGTTGCGCACAGCTAGGAGTGAAAAGTTTCTGGGAGCAGCGGCTTTGGTGCAGGCCCAGATGGCGGCTTGGGGCCAGGGCTTCCTTCCCCTTTCCTAGGTCTGGGCCTGGAGCTGCAGCTGGCGAGGTAGAGGAAGGAGACTGCCTCCCTAGCAGGCGCCCGCGATGGACACCAGTCACACGTGTGGGGTGACACTCAGGACGACCCAAGTTGCCCTGCTTTAAGACATGGATTGTGGGCGGCACACACCAGCCAGCGGTTGAAGGATACCTCTTAAATGGAAGCAAAACACAGTAGGGCTGCAAGATTTGGGGGCGGGGGGGGGGGGGAGAGACTTAATCATCCTCATCTTTCTAACTTACACTGTGTGCCAAAACCATCTCCACCTCGTGCAGATTTATCATCGGTAAATTGGACTACAAATTTATTATATTTCTGGATGCCTGATGGAAGATGTATTAAAAATGTTTCTAAATCTAAATAGCAAGGTACTTATTTATGTTCCCTTCTGGGGCCAGGATCTGTTTTCTTTCCTTTTATTTGAGAAGCTACTCCTCAAAGGTGGCTGAGGTTCCCCTTCCCACTGCGGCCACACTAAGCACACCCTTTTTCCTTACTCTGCTTGCTGCCAGCTGGTTGTAACCACCTTATGATTACTTTGGGTATACTGAGATAATCCAGGAAAATCATCTATCTCAAGCTCCTTAATTTAAAGACACAGACTATCATGATTAGAGGCTATTGATTCTTCCTACTATAGAATGATAACAGCAAATGGTTTTAGTTTCATTTTAAACAAATTGATAGCATTTTTTAAAAACATCAGCATTTACATTTTAATAAATACTAATCGCGGTTGCTCATACCAATAAGGTCATTTTTTTTCAGCCTTCCAAAAATGAAGAACTTGAAAACCATTAGGGTCATAAAACTGAATGGTTGGAAGATATCTGGCCTACACCACTGCCCCATCCCTCTCTCGGGCTCCAGATTAAAGTCATTGTGCTAACCTGGTTATACAGCCCTCTTTCCCTCTGCTCACTGCCCCAATGTTGAGCTTCTACTTGGATCTAGAAGGTAGAAGAGCCCACTGAAGACTTCCTGTGAGGATTATTTTCGTGAGGATCATTTTACTCAATAAAACCCCAAGTGGGAGATGAATATAGTCATTTCTACCATCTGGATATTAGTAAGAGAGAGTGTGGTACCTTAAACAATCACATCTTCCTTCTCACCAGGAGCACACATGTAGCAGGGACAGTGGACTTGGAATGGCAACAACACAGAGCTAGCTTTCTTTAGAGTTCTGGGATTGAACCCAGGGTAGCATACAGGCCCACGTGGACTCTACCACACAGCTCCATCCATTCCCAGCCCTACACCTGAGTTCTTACTGCCACTGACTTCCAAGTCAAACTACCCCTGATGGATCAGATTTCCTGCTGGTTACTGATGCTTAAGTTTCTAATGCTACAGGGGAAATGATGTGTTTCGAATTGCCATGTAGGAATTGCCTCCTACCTTTCCCATGAAATGTAGTTATTTCCCCTAAATTATGAGAAATCAGGAAGCAGTGGAAAGCATTATAATACCCCTGTGAAAACTGTCACTATAGAGACATAGAATAAATCCCAAGAAAGACTGTGACAGAGGGACATGAAAGCTAAAGGTGACATTTGCAGAAATGTTAGTTGTCTGATAGGTTTTATCTGAATTTGTAACCAATTTTAAGTTGTGTCTCTGGCAACTTCCACAGCTACTAATGAGTCATCCTTGCAAATAAATAGGTTGTTTGCATAATACAGTATTATGCATTGTACTCAAAGAAATAAGTTGTACAGAGTAAAAGGAAGTCTTTAAATTACCAATTTAAACGTGTGAATTTTGTGTAACTTTGTGACCTTGTTGTAGGCCTTACTGCATTCAGAAGGGACCACAGTCCTTTGCAAGTACAAGTTGTTGAGGAAATTTTTAATTTAGAAAAAGCAACTCAATGTCAAATTCAAATTTAGGGCAGACTAAATATTTTTATCACTAAAAAAAGATGGATTTGCATCAGCAATTGTACAATAGCGTTCAACACAAGGGTGCCTTCAGAGTCACTCTTAATGATGTGGGCAAGACCAATAGAAAATGAAAAATTTCTATTAAAAAGCAAAATGAAGAATATCTGGTAAATTAATTTCTATGTTAAAACTTTTTGTTTTAACAATTATAACTTGCATATTAAATATTTAAACATTTCTATTTTAATCCATTTAGTTTTCCTTTTCTGGATTTGGGTTTTTAAATTTTGTTATTGGTGGTATTTTTTATCTGGGAAAGAAAGGTTCTCATTAGGAGTGAGGAAATACAGCAAGATTCACAAAGAGAATTGTAAACAGAAGGGGCCTACGGATACAGAAGCCCTGTCTCTCCTTCAGGGCTGGGGGATTTCAGGGGGTTTGATGGGGTCTTCTCCCCTCCCAGTTAGTGTTGGTCAGTTTGAGCCAAGATGGGGAGGCTGAGAAGCCCACTACTTCAGGGTCAACACATCCCTATCTACACTTGAACGTAACCAACCATTGGGCTCATAGGGTCTGAAGCTGCCAGGTTTTTGTCTCAGGTGAGGAAGAAGCCAGCCATCTTTGGAGGTCTCCATCTTTATTGACTAGTCATGGCCCCTCCTTTCCCTACATCTACATTTGGGTAATCTGTCTAGCGCCTAGTCACCCATTCCTTACTCTCCGAGGTCACCCTAACTGCCATTGGGGACTCAGAGACATAGACTATTCTAACTGCTTCTGAGCTGACAAAAGTGGTGTTGTAAAAGATGCAGGCATCTTCAGAGGGGAGTTAACATAAGAGGGCATGATCAGATGTAACAGATGGCAAGGATCCAGAACATAAGACAGCCCTGTGATGACAGCATGCATCCATGGGGCATGCTATATGAATGAGCTAGAACCTGTGACATGCACAAAGTGAGGCTGTTAATACTACTATAATTTCTCCTAGAAGTGTTTTGCCCTTATTGGAGGAGGGGCAAGAACACAATCTAAAAGACCCTTGGTAGGCATTGGCATAGGTATTATCAAGACTGATAACTTCACTGCCACTGCTGTTCGTTACAAAATGTACACAGAGGAAAGGTGGATGGTTTTCACTGGTCAGTGTGACTTCAGAATCCTCTCCAATTTACAGCCTCCTGGCAACACTGAGAGACACAGTTAATGAGGAGAATTCTTCAGCATTATGGTTAACATAAGTCCTTTTAGTAAGGTGAATTCTGATTGTGCAGCAGGCTGGAACTTGGACCAGAACCCTGTAAAATAATAGGGTCAGAGAAATGGTCTTTACTAGCTAAATTGAAATATTTTTTTTCATTTGACATATTAAAGTGTAACTGTGCAATTTAGCTGGGTGTTATTTTGTTTTGTTTTTAATACCAGATTCCTGCTTAGGGATTGAATGCCTAGAAACTTTGTACGAGAATTCTGTTAAGGTGGCTGTCTCTGTGGCAGTGCCTTCCCATTGATAGATGCCCCATCCATGTACCAGTTGTAACATCCCATGGGATATGGACATCATCAGCAAAACTTGAGTGAACCCTACATTCCACTTGTTGAGGTCACACCAGATGTCAGCATTTAATTGACAGTTTAAAAGAGAAGATTAAACCCATTGGATCATTTTTATATGATTGTCCAGCACTACTTGTGTATCCTGAATTATTTTCCAAAACTTCTTAGTTCCATAACAGGGTATCTGGTAGCCTCCTTCATTCGGGGAATATGGGTGATTAGGGTGAAGGATACATTATAGTTGTGAGAAATACTCTTCCAGGAAAAGAGTGCTACAGAGTTGGTATTTAAAAAAAAAAAGTTTGCTTTCTAGAGTTTGTCCTAACATTTAAGGGGATAACAGTCCAAACTGGCCTGAAACTCACTATTTAATCCAGGCTGGCACCTAATCAATGGTGAGCATCTTGTGTTAACCTCATTAATGCCAGAATTATAGGTTAGAGCTACCATGCCAGGTAATTATTTTATTTTTACAGCAAACTTGTTGAGATTTTTCATGTAGCCCTGTGGTATAATGATGTTGTGATTGGTCCCTACCCAAACTCAATCCCACAGTGTAGACATGTTGGAGGTGGTGGCAACTTTAAGAATTAATTGGGTCATGGGGGCACCAGCATCATGAAGGGATTAATACAGTTCCCATGAGCATAGACTTCCCTCACTCTTAAACCCATCACTCCCACATGTGCCCACTTGCATTCCACATGTTATTTCTCACTGTATTATTTTACAGAATGACCCCTCCTTAGTAACGTCCCATGGTCAGGATCTTCCATTAGAACTATAAGCCAATATAAAAACATTTTATAAATTACCCATTGTTTTAAAGACCAGCTTAAAGTATCAGAAAATAGAATCTATGGTTTGGGAGAATGCTCAAGACTTTAAATTGTTCATTTGAAATCCAGAGATTAATAACTGCCAGATTTTGAAAACATTAAATACGTGCTTTTCATATCAAAGTAACTTCATCCTGTCCCATTGTAACTTGTCCATCAGTGCCAATGAGGAACTTGGGACTTCAGAGTCCCTGTGGTGCATTTCCTGACTACTATTTTGAAGGAATGAGTTGCCTTGCTTTATAGTTCACGTCTATGAATTACCTTGTAGTTAAATGCAATAGTATTTAGCACAGTTCCATTCTCTATGGTGCTGATGTAGCTGCTCTGCCCACCCCTGCTGGTTCTTGTCCACCCCCTAGTTAGCCCCCTTCTCCCCATCCTCAAACCCTTTCTGAACCCTCCCACCCAGGTGAGAAAGGTCTGTGAGTCTAAGTTTTCTCCTTTTCATTTGGTCCCACTGGTGCAGAGCTTTGCTACCAAAACCTGAATTCCCATCTGCTTCCCCCAAATCTGTCTCTAGCTAATGTTGTCTAAGAGTATCTCACTAATTGACCTTTCAACAAACAGCTCATCTTTATCTCAATTGTGTCCTAGCACTGAAAACATCAATGACTCTTCTAAATTTGTCTTTTTTTATTTCCCTTGTCCCAGCTGGATTGTTCTTCCATTAGTACAGAGACAGACCTCATGCTTGGCTGTGAACTATCTTCTTACTAAAGAATTTCCCTGAATGGGGTTTCTCCTTCAGGCCCACCCGCTCACACTTCACTCTGTGAGGACCGCTCTTTCAGCCTCCCTGTCCCTGTCCCTATCATACCCCTTTCACAGATCTTCCAACCAGATATGTGTTGCAATAGTTTAGCTTCTCGAAGTTTAGTTTTATTATCTGTCCCTCCCTTAGTTTAACTTGCAGTTAAGTGTCAATCTTGCCCTGTGTTCTACCATGTCAGGAGAAACTATAATGCCTTTTGCTCCTCTACTTAAACAATGTCTGGTTCCGATGGTCATTGGCCAAATTTGTGTTGAAAGAATGAATGACCCTATTTATAGTGTTCCTTCCCCCCCCAGCTCCAGCATAAACTACTGCTCTTGTTGTACAGGCCTCCCTTAAAGCCTACAATCACTTCTGCATTTTCTCTTGACTCTGTAACTCCATTCATGGCTTCTAACGCTTCATTCCTGTACTAATTTGCTAAAACTTTCTTCTAAATGAGAGTTGAAGTAACTCAAAAAGAATGCACAGCTGCATTAATAGTTATAATTATAGGTAACATTTACTAAGTACCTACTTGTGGAAAATCCTTATAATTTTCTTTAAATGCCATTCTTTATAACAAATATAGAATTAGTCATTGCTGTATTTGTTTTATGGATATGGAAAGTTTGAAAATTCAAACTTTTCTTTATGTACATTTTAGCAGGTTTGTGTTGAGGCAGATAGCATTTGCAAACCCCAGCCTGTGAATCCACTTGCCTCTCAGGGGTGTCATGTGCCTGTCAATCCTTCCTGAGCCTTCCTTCTCCCCTCCCTCCCCCTCCACCCTCCAACTCTTCCTTTGTCCCCTGAGCCCTTCAGTACTTGCAACCCAAGTCAATAATTTCTCACATCACCACACACTTAAAGAGTTCTGGTCATTTTGTGTGAATGATGAAATAATAAGCATTTAAAGGCAGGTAACCTATTGATTGCACATTCTCTCAATCCCCACACACTTTGGACATAGAGTAGCAGACCCAGAAATATGAAAGGGATTCAGTGAAATACTTCATGAAAGCAAAGGTTAGTTCTGAGGCATAAAAGAATCTTGCACAGCAAACATATGTCTGCAGAAATTAACCTTCCCTCACTGCAGACTCTTATAGGAGTACATGTGATCATGGTAACTTTGACTCTTAATTAGACATGGTCGTGTGGATTAGTCTTTTTTTCCCCAGCTATTTTTTTACTTTAAATTGCTTGCAGTTCTGATGCACTAACTCATAGTTTAAGACATAAGACACAGTAAAGTCTAGTGTTCAAGTAAAAGCTAACTGTTAAAGTTCTGTTTCTTCAAGTTCCAATATAATTGCATCAAACAGAGGTCCCTAAAGAATTTGTTTTTAATCTCCTGTGTTGTCTCAGGCCAAGTTACCACTCTCTTACTAAATTAGAATCTAACTTACCAAGTACAATTTTAAACCTTTACTTTGATAATGTACTTTTAGGTTAGATTCTCAAGGTCTCAGCCTTCGCCTTAGCTAATGACTGAGATACTGTATATAACTATATAATGTATTATAATTGCGATTTGCTCTCATAGGCTAAGGCATTCATCATTTTGTTGACTATCACTATTCACTTCAATGGAATCTTGACTCAATTTATGCAGTCTAAAAGACTACAGGAAAGGACACCAGCTATAAAGAAGACTTGCTGTTCTTCCCAAGACTCAGCTCCCAGCTCCCAGGATGAGAGTGATCCCTTCTTCTGTTCCCGGTGTATCTTCACTCACCTGTGCACGCATACTCAGAGACACATACATAGAAATAAGATCTTTAACAAATTAAAAATATTACAAGAGTTTTGACTGTATTTGCATTTGTAGGAGAAGAAAAAAACACATCTCACAGGAAGTAATCTTCACAAGCCAAGAATCAAGTTTGAAACTGATAGTCAGGATGTCCCAGGACTTAAGCTACAAGGCTAAGGGCAGGGTTTATGATACAGTCCTGGGGAATGATCCCATTCTGAGCTACCAGATCTAGCAGCTAAATTCAACCAAATACCTACAAAAACGCTTGCTCAAATAATGCTCGACTTATATTCTTAACAACCCTATGAGGTAATTTAGACTTCCACTCAAATGAAGAAATTAAAGCTCTAAGAGCTTATACAACTTCTCCAGGGCCACAGAGCACAAGTAGACAAACTAGAATTGGATCACAAGCTGTCAGCTTCTGCTTTGTCTGCTCATGGGCAACCAAACAAGTTAGACATATGGTCTCACTCATGTCACGAAGGGCTTCGGAGAAGCTCAGATCACTTAGTTGTGGGCATGAACACATACCCCCAGCCAGCTCATAGCAGTTGCCTGATTCTTTATCTGATCTCCACATATTAAGTACACTGTGTGTGGTTTCCTAAATGTAGCTCTATATAATGGTATCCTGTTTGCTTTTAATTCCTAGATTTATAATAGGCAAAATAAATCTCGTATTTCTCTGCATCTATGAAGGAGGATAAAATGTTTCCCTCCTATCAAACGTTGACAGTTTTATTTTAGATTTTTTTTTAATTTTTTTTTTTTGAAAAGTGCTTTTTGGCAAGGCAGGAGAAAGCAATCTGGAGCCTGTGTGATGGCTGTTCACACTTGGTAATGAATAAACTCTGTTGGCTTTCATGGGAGTCAGAAGGGAGTCATTGGTTTACTAGAGATGTGGCCTGCAAACACCAAGCCAGCTCATCTGGGCTCTTGATCTCATGCCCTTCCTCTGGCAAACCATGTGCTGGATGTGGTAGGAGAAAGAATCTCCCTTTCAGCAGCAGAATGTGTGCAAACTACACCCTGAATGGTCCTATGATGACCCAGGACACCCAGGACACCTGCCCTACCCCACTTAATGCATATGTGCAAAAGAAGGGTTCAGTAGGACATCAGCCGCACTGGTTATGTAAACTCGGAGTCTGTCCTCCTGAATGAACTGAGAGGACTTGCCGATGTGTTCTGGAAAGCCAATGGAAGTTTTTTAGGCATTATCTAATGCACTTGCTGAAGTCATTACAAAGCTCAAGATTAGGCAATTTCTTGGGGCAGTGCAGTGCACATGTGGAAGAGGATTTCCCCCAGTGATGTCACCAAGGTTGCTTCATTTCTGTATGCACCTTTTCTACTTGCTAGGCTCCAGACATTGCTCTAAAGTGCTGGTGATAAGCCTCTGAATAAGGTGCTGCTTTCTCATCCTAGCTTGCATTTAGTGGAGAAAACAATGAAGAAGTTAGCAAATTAAAAGTGTAGATGGTGATAAATTTCACCAATTTATTTTATGAAAAGAAACTATGGTCTGTGAACTCTGGTGCCTCAGGGCTGTTGATGTCACAAAACTCTGGGTAGACCAATCTAGTCACATGTTTAAGAAGTTATGCGTTCTGAGAAAGACTCAAGTATGGATCTTCCAACTAGAGACCTCTATTGAATCGAAGTTACAGTGGACCCTTGGGTACATCCTTCTAAACTGTATCTGGAGGCCAGATTTCTGCCCATTGAAAATCTCCAATTCCAGTTTGATCAGCACTACCTTTCAAGGTCTCTGTAATAAGCTTGTAGTGACTTTTACAATATATATTCTCTCTCTCTCTCTCTCTCTCTCTCTCTCTCTCTCTCTCTCTCTCTCTCTCTCCCTCCCTCCTTCTCTCTCTCTCTCTCCCTCCCTCCTTCTCTCTCTCTCTCTGTCTCCCAAAATTATACTAAGAGTAAGGCATGTACATGAAGAAATAGCTATTTCCATAAACGTGAAGTGGCTCAACATTCAAAATAAATTCCCTCAGACCCAGTTAAGTGCTAGCTAGCCATGTGTTTTCTAAACTGTATTCAGAATGTTCACCTGGCCTTCCACAGTCACTGGTTTTTATTCTGCCTCTCCGGTCCTCTGAAGCCTCCCATGTGCCTTCATCTTCCCAAGCTAATGGGCATCCTTTCCAAGGAACACTATGTGGCCTTAGCAAAAGAGCAACATACCTGTGGTTTGGTACTGAGTGAGCTGGGCCAGGAGACTGGGGAGCCATCCTTTGTTCCCATCATTGCCAGTCACTCTGGGATCCCAAGCTAATCAAATCCTCTCTGTGCTTTAATTTATACCCATGCAAAATGGAAAACATAATACTATAATAGTGCGCTGAACATGAACAGCCAAATAAGTTGGGAACAGAATGTTTGGAGTATTTGATTTGCTCCAAACTCAAAGACGTGATGACCGGTATATCTCTGGCCACAGAGACCAGGCACTCTTTTTTTCTTTCTTTTTTCTTTTTTATATTTTTTGTTTACATTCCAAATGCTTTCCCCTTTCCCAGTTCTCTACTCCCCATATGCCCCATCAGCTCTCTTCTCTCCACCCATTCTCCAATCACCCTCTCCCTTTTCTCTGTCCTGGTACTCCCCTACAATGCTGGATCAAGCCTTTCCAGGATCAGGGCCTTCTCCTTCCTTCTTCATGTTCCCATGAACATGAAGATATGCTAATTTTGTCTTGAGTATTCAGAGCTTGTCCCTCAATAGAGAAATGGATACAGAAAATGTGGTGTATTTATACATTGGAATACTACTCAGCAATTAAAAACAATGAATTCATGAAATTTTTAGGCAAATGGTTGGAAATGGAAAATATTGTCCTAAGTGAGGTAACCCAATCACAAAAGAATACACATGGAATGCAATCACTGATAAGTGGATATTAATTAGCCCAGAAGCTCTGAGACCAGGTACTCTTAAGGGAACCTAACATAAGATAGGATAAGGAAAAATTAAGCCCTGAACTACTTTGGATATTAGCATTTAAATCTGATCATTATGCCTTATGCCTGCATATTGAGAATAGTGAGAATATTGAGAAAGTTAATCGAAGACTAGGTTGCATAAATATCCACCCAGCAAAGGTTGCCATTTACTTATGTATGCCCATAATCTAATTAAATTTAACAATCTGCTTTCACTTAAACTCTCTCTTAACTGACCTAGGCCCACAGAGAAAGGTTCCATTTAAATGCATTCTTATTTTAGGGCCGGCCTGGTGGTACATAGTTGTAATCCCACAAATCTGGGAGGTGGAGGCAAGAGAGTGTCAAATTCAAGGCTAGTAGTGTGGGCTGTGTAGTAAGACCCTGCCTCAAACACATCAAACACAAAAGTCTTGACTTAAACTGGACCATTGTGGTCCCCACTGGGGGACAAATGTTGTCCTATACTATGGTTGTTTACAGTGTATAGGATATGGGGCAGTACAAGAGAAGTGTCATCAAAAGAAGACCCAAGCATGGATTTATAGTAAATCTAGGGAAATGAGACATTCTTATGCTCAGGGAATAAGTAGAGGGACCCAGTAAGATGCCAGTAACAAGGGCTGATTCTAGATAGAAAAAAAAGTGTTGTTTAAAAAAAGTGTTTGAGAAGTGATGGGGGAAGAACAGAAAGTTATAGAAAATAGCAGTTACTTCTCAACCTGTTCTGAAGAATGAACATGGGAAAGTTAATAAAAAACACAGGTTTCTGGGCACCTCCCCGCCTTTTTCAAAGGAAGAAATATAGATTTTTATGCCTCTTAAATTAATAAATGTAATTTTAGTTTTGAAAATGATTTATACAAACAGGCTTGAGTTATGCTACAGGAAGATTTGTGGGAATTGCAGAAACTTACTGTACTGGATGGCTTTATGTCATTTTGACACAAGTTAAAGTCATTGGAAAGGAGGGAACCTCAATTAAGAAGATGCCTCCATAAGATCTGGCTATAAAGCATTTTCCTAATTAGTGATCAATGGGGGAAGGCCCAGTCCATTGTGGGTGGTACCATTGCTGGGTTGGTGGTCCTGGGCTCTATAAGAAAGTAAGGTGAGCAAGTCTGGGGAGCAAGCCAGTAAGCAGCATCCTCTATGGCATAGGTATCTTCTGCCTCCAGCTCCCTGCCTTTGTGAGTCCCTGCCCTCATAGCTTTTGATGATTGTACTGTTAGATTGACTGAACTGTGAGCAAAACAAAGCCTTTCCTTCCTAAGTTGCTCTGATCATGGTGTTTCACCACAGCAATAGTAACCCTAACTCACCATATTTGAACATGTTTCAGAGTAACATTGTATAAGTCTTACTTTTGAAATTGTGTATCTTATCATGAACAGCTGCATCCTAAGCAGACATAAGGCCTGGATCCCAGCCCCAGAACTGCCCAAACTGAAACAAACAACACAATGAACTAACTTAGTAACATGTAAAAAGAAAGAAATCTTATTTGTTTCTGGGTGAACGTGTGCTTATTTGCATGATTTCTGTGTATATATGTCTGTTCTAGGCTATCATACAAACTATCTCTTACTAATTTCTTAAGTGAAAATAATGAAAACATTTTGAAGATGGTACATATATACATATATATGTACATATACACACATATACATACATACAAACATACATGTGTATACACACACACACACACTCACACACACACACACACACACACACACTCACACACATTGATTTTCTGAGACTAGGTTTCTCTATGTAGCTCTGGCTGTCCTGGAACTCATTATGTAAACCAAGCTGGCCTCTAACTCACAGATATCTGCCTGCTTCTGCCTTCCAGTCGGTGGGATTAAAGGTATATGCCACCATCAACTGGCCTTGAAGATGGTATTTATTTTTGGTGGTAATTGGAAAGATAAAGAAGGTTTTGAGATAGAATGGAACATGATCAGATTTACTCTATTGAAAAATATGTAGGCAAAGCTTATAGGGTGGATTTAAGTGAAGAAGAACATCATGTCAAAGTTAAAAAGACTATACCCATCACCAATTTCTAAGAATCAGACTAAATATTCATAATTTCTAAAAATATCTATATTACTAATAATTATAGATGATGATTTTCTTCAATGGGTTTGAAAGCATACCAGGTTGAACAGGCTATTGTTACCATCTGTTAGAACATAGGTTATTATGTTTACATCACCAAGGAAGATGGGCCCAGGGTAATCATTACATTATGGACAGTGTCTTAGCCCATCTGACTCAACACCACAGAATACCACAATTGATTTATAAAAATCAGATATTAATTTCCTACAGTTGGGGATGCTGGGAATGTCAAGGCCATAAAATGTAGTGTATAATAACGACAGTCTTGTGGAGTCCCCATATGGTCGAAGAGACAGAAGAGCAAAGGAATAAAAGGAAGTACTGTCCTTACCTGGTGCTACTCCTATTCAGGAAGACTCTCTCCTCAGTACTTACTAACCTCATAATGGCCCCCAAGGTCATTGCAATCTCTTGGTCACTGAGTTTTGCTTGTTTTTGTGTTTCTGTGATGGAGACTTCGACTCTTGTGTTTCCCAGGTTGGTCTCTAAAACCTAGGCTCAAATGGTCCCTTTATGTCAGCCTCTCTACTAGATGGGATTCCGTGTGTGTGCATGTACTACTTAGAGCAAATATTAACATATTTAACGCATGATCTCCAGGGGTCACATTCAGACCATTTAGCAAGGAAACAAAGAGATTTAAGAAAATAGTTTTAGGGAAAGGCAGGCAATATACAAATGACCAATGAATGCATATATATCATTGGCCATAAGAGAAGTGTCAATAAACACACACACACACACACACACACACACACACACACACACACACACGCACTGAGAGAGAGAGAGAGAGAGAGAGAGAGAGAGAGAGAGAGAGAGAGGAATGTATTATAGCATATGTCAGACCTGAGGAAAATTGCCCAGTGAATAAACCAATAACACAAGAATGAATACTTAATGGTCTGCTTACATGAGGTACTTGGACTTACTAAACACTTATGGTGAATCCACTTTAGGAAACCATCTTGACAATTCTTCAAAAAGTTAAATACAAAGTTAATTTTTAGGTATATTCAAGATAATTAAGAACCTATGTCCACAAAAATTTACAAGGGAATATTTGTAAGACATGTTTCATAATATTCAAAAGGTCAAAACAACCTCAATATTCTTCAATTAGTAAATGCATTAAAGGTGTCCAAGTACAGAGTCTGAAGTTGTGTGTCACCATGCTTGGCTAAAATAAATCGTAAAAGACATTGAGGGAGGGACTTGAAGGGGTGAGTTCTATAGATATAAATCATATCTCATTTTAGAAATGGAAGAAAACTTACCCTTAGGTTAAAAAAAAAGAAAATATGGAAATTTATACTTGCTGATTAAGAGTACATGCTTAGAAATCAGACTCCTTGAGTTCAGAGCCTCAGTTGAGGGCTTCATTATGGAAAGCATAATGAAGTGGTTTGCTATAGAAAATGTATTTAGTTTCTGTGTGCTAGAGTTGATCTGAAACAAAGTAATAGCCGTATCCCCTTAATAGAGACCTTGTAAGAGCCAGTTTGTAAGTCAAAGAAAACACCTTTCTACCCCACACATTAAGACCTCAGTAAATGGTGGCTAATGTTAAGAGTTTTAAAATTTATTTCAAAAGTATAGAACAATGTTGTCTGCATCATGAAGGACTAGGCTAAAAGGATCCATGACTTCTGAAACTAATGTTTGTTTACATCTCCACATGGGGATGAAAGCTTTCTTGGTGCAGAGTTGGTACTATTCCTTCTTGCTCTTCCTGACTTCTAGGAAGCAGAGGTTGCCCCACAACAGGTGTTCCACGAGAGAAAACAACTAGACAGCCTCCTTCTGGTGTATATTCAAGTCCATGTTTGTAGCCGCCAGCAGCTACATGTAAACCCGGTTACCTGTTGAGAGAATTTTGGGGTCATAGGGAAGAGCGGCGAAAAGAACGTACGGCCAAGTCAATGTTCACTGATCAAAGCCGTAAACTTTAATGGCGCCAGACCTTATAACAGTTCGGGCAAACCCTTCCCCCCAGACTCCAGGCTGAGTTCCGGTGGAAGTTGTCTAGCTTCTCTTGGAGGTCTTCGTCTTGACTGCTCCGGCAGCTGGGTGGGTCACCTGTTTAATTCAGGAATCCCTATACCTGGAGGAACAATGAACTTGACCTTTACTACGTGCACTCCACCCTAGGTGGAGCAGGATCCTGGCTAACTGGGAGAAGTTAACCTTGACCAAAGTCAAACTCTGACCAAGTGCAAGACTGCCCCAATATGGCTCTGTACATGTCCTCCCTTTTTTTATTAATTTGAACACGAGGAGGTAGAAAACAAGTGGATAAATATCCTTCATAAGAAGGCGGGCCTTAACCAGGAGGGGAAGCATTGACCGTAATTCCTCTTAAATATTGTATAACGTCTTTTTCAGAGGAGGGGTAATAGGCTCCCTTATTATTTTAAGGACAGCCTCTCGACGTTAACCCCTATGCAATTAGGTGTACTTCCTGGGGACTCAGAAGCAGAAATTCACCTCCCCATGCAGTGCTTTGCCTCGCACGTCTCGCTGGTACCCATGTTTGTTCAAAAACAAACACACATAGATCTGAGTTCTATGTGGCTCCCTCTTTGGAGATCCACTTGTGTAAGTTTTGAAGCCAGGGGGGTCTGCAAGTGTCTTTAACAGACATGTAATCTCTCCATCCAGGTGAGCCTGGGTGGAGACAGCCAGTCTGCTTAACAGACAAGGTCAAGAGTTAAAGGTGGAATAGGATTAACTTGTCCCAGAAGTATCCAATTCAGTTGTAAATTAACAACTTTAAGGACCCAAGGCTTGGCCTCTGAGGTGGGAGAGGTAGCCTTGTGAATCAAGAAATAAGCTGTTACTTCTCAGGAAAAGTGGAGACTATATGTTAAATTAACACAGCTGGCTGAAGATTGTTAGCCATCCTCAAAATTGGAATCTTCAATATTGGAATTATTTCTAGACTAGTCTATGGTTAAGTCAGCTGAACACAATAAGGAGAAGAGTCATTTTAACTCTTCTTTAGATTAATTTTTCCTAAGCTAGCTTAACAGTCTCTATTTTCTGTCCCACAAAGTCTAAAAGCTTGAAGCTAGGCAATTTATCTAACCTGGGACATTTAACAATTGAGGTAAGTCAAGAACATATATCCAATATAGCTCTTATGTTACCATGGTCTGGGCATTCAGCAAGCACAGTCAGCATATCTTCTGCAGCATTCTGTGGAAAAAACAGAGGACATGCCTTCTCCCCCAATATTAAATCAGGATCATGGCATATGTTAGTAAGTGAATTCCTTCATTTCACCTAGACATCAATATGCCTAATTACAAGATGTCATATACATTTAGCAAGGAGTTTCTTGGCATCCAAATTTTAAAATTTTTTTTTAAAAACATGCAAGCATAATTTAAATTATATGCACAGGGACACAATTTCCCCTCTCTTCTTTCTTCCAAGAAGATATTGTTTTATTAATTTAAGTTGGAACACAAGGTATAAACCATAACATAGGCAATAACTATGTAATTATATAAAATATATTTGCTTTTTCTGTTAGAGCAGTTGCAACTAGACAGCCTAAAAATGAATCATTAGTCACATGTACATATTTTTTTAATCTTTTAAATTAGAAATATGAATATCATTTATCTGTAATAACTAAGTCCTCTAGGATTAACACCATTACGTGGTAGAGGTAGAAATTGAGGACATCAAGAACAAATCTTTATAATTTGATGTGCACAAAATATAAAATTATTTCAAATACCTAAAGGACAGTCATTTAGAGAACATATCCTTTGTTCTTAGAAATTTGAATCACATTTGTATAAACTGTAGAAATTAAGAATTAGCAGTATTAAAAATGGACCAATTTTAAGCAATTATAAACCATGAGCTATGTATATCTACTATTATTAAAAGCTTGACCTTTAACATCTTAAAAATAGCTGCTATAGCACCCAATTCAGGTATCTGTGTTGAAGCAGGGAGAAACTTAAAGGAATAAACATGTGATCTGATAGTACAAATTATCTTTTGGATAACAATTATTAATTTTGCCTAAAAATGCTTACCATGTAATAGACCAACCATTAATAATAAATTTGATTGTTGCTTGAAGCAAGGAACAAACGTTTCCTACCTTGAAAACAGAGGTTTAAGACCTTCTGTGGCAAGCTTAAAATGAGGTAAATATAAGATAAAGCCAATTAATATATCCTAACAACTTTTGAAAGCCATTTACCTAAAAATTCTAAAAGTCTATAGGAGCAAGGGCCTGTAACAAACATTCTATGAACATTATACACTGAAATTCTTAAGATCTTAACTTCTAGTATTGAAACAGAGACAAAACACTTTTTCTCACAAGACATAAGGCTGTTAGCCATTCCTTGAGGCAAAACTTTCTAATGAAATTGTTTTGTTGTCTCTTTAAAATTAGAAGCAAATGCTTTTATAATTATCAGAATGTAAAGCAAAAAACCAACCCTTAAATTTACAATAATTTTGTAGGGAGTAGACAGGCCAAATGTTAATGCCTTTATAGCCTCCTTGACCTTTCATAAATTTGAACTGCATTTTAACCCACACCTGGATAAGTCAAAACCCTTTTTTTTTTTTAAAGCCAAACACTCCCTAGGTGGGGCCTGTAAGGCAGAAACAATTTCTCAAAACTTCCTCACTAGCTTCCCCTGAGGCAGCTCTAAGCTTTGCATTAACTCAAATGTAAATTTTTTTATCTGCCCTAGGATCCACCTTGAGTCCTTGGCAAGGACATTGTATGAGATTCCTCAAATGTAAATATCTTCTAATCTGAGCCTTTTATCTAAGACCAGACCCAAACCTACAAGGCCGTTTTGAGGATTAAACAAAAGAAACCAGTAATTTCATGGTCAAAGGAACCTACTTGATATCAAATACATTTCTACAGAGATATCCTTTTTAATCTTGGAGGGTTAAATTTTGCTCCTACCATTGTAGCCTATAAACTTGTGGAAAAGTGGCAATGGGCCCCTAAAACCCATAGCTGTATCACTCTCAAAATTATCTTAATTACAAAATGTTAACAATTACGAGCCTGCAAACTGAAAACTGTAGCCAATGACACACTGATTTTTATTGTAACTCAATGTTTTCTTGCAATATTAGAGCACAATTGTAATTTTGGAAGCAAATCTCAATTTTAAACAATCTATTTTCTTTAAAATTAATGGCAAACACATATTTACAGCACAAGGTTTGTATGCCAGTTCTTATGTTCAAGTGTATAACAGTGTAACTTATTAAAGAGACAATATTTTAAATCTTAATCTTCATTAAGTCTAATCTCCAGGCCAAGATTCACATGAAACACCATGCCAATTTAGGAGCGTCCCAAAGGCCTGTATTTCCTGGATTGCGTCATGCCACGTGGTGTTCAAAATGGCGACTACCCTAAACTACCAGCCTTAATCGTCATGCCACGTGTTCAAAATGGCGACTACCCTAAACTACCAGCCTTAACCATCATGCCACGTGTTCAAAATGGCGACTACCCTAAACTACCAGCCTTAACCTAACTTTTGTTAATAACATTATACCTTTTAAATCATGTGCAGTGACTTAAGCCAATACTCTATAGTCAAGACATGTAAAATATACCTTTAAATCCAATTATAAACAAGAACAAAGCATGAGTGGCGTTAGGCCACGTGTAGTTAGTTAAGATAGCTCTAACACTGAATCACCAGTTTTAAACTAACCTTTTCTTAATAACACTATACCTTTTACATAATAACCAATTAATTTATAACTCTTTAGTCAAGAAATGTAAAGCCTTATATCATTAAAACCAATTAGAAACAAGTATAAAGCGACTACATGAATTTCACAAGCCAAACCAAGGTCTTCCCAAATCTTGAGGTTTCTGGGCTTTAAGAGCGGCTTTTTCCCCAGCCACGCTTGTCTCTTGAGTGAGCTGCGCTGTCGCGGCGTGGCTTTGAATCAATCCCCACACAAACTGTGGCTAGCTCAAGAGGTTACCAGCAGATGTAATCTTTACCAATTTTTCTTTTAAACATGAAACAGTCATTCACACAAAGACACAGAGAGGACATAAACATACACATAGACAGACAGTCGGTGCACCGGGACAAACACGGAAAGATACACAGAAAGTTAAGCGTGCTTGTTAAGCAATTGCATCCATTTTCCTCTTTAAACAGCTCTTAGAAGCTGTGGACATATGCCTATTTTTAAAAACCCCTTTCTTTTCGCCGAAATCAGCTCTTACGAGCTTTGGGCAAATGCCTACCAAATTCCTTCCCCATATTTCCCTATCTTATCAACCCAAGCAGTCCTGCGCTGGGTCCACGCAGTATGCTTGAAAAACTGTATCCATTCCTGCACTCACAACCATAGACACGAATTCACTAGCGCTAGTTTTGCCCTCTATGTTGCTTACCGTGCGGACACCATTAATTTTCACCTTTTCCGCGAAGCTTCGCTGGATAGGGCTACCTCAGGAAATTCTCTCGTGCCAGGTCGCCCCACGTTGGGCGCCACTATGTAGCCGCCAGCAGCTACATGTAAACCCGGTTACCTGTTGAGAGAATTTTGGGGTCATAGGGAAGAGCGGCGAAAAGAACGTACGGCCAAGTCAATGTTCACTGATCAAAGCCGTAAACTTTAATGGCGCCAGACCTTATAACAGTTCGGGCAAACCCTTCCCCCCAGACTCCAGGCTGAGTTCCGGTGGAAGTTGTCTAGCTTCTCTTGGAGGTCTTCGTCTTGACTGCTCCGGCAGCTGGGTGGGTCACCTGTTTAATTCAGGAATCCCTATACCTGGAGGAACAATGAACTTGACCTTTACTACGTGCACTCCACCCTAGGTGGAGCAGGATCCTGGCTAACTGGGAGAAGTTAACCTTGACCAAAGTCAAACTCTGACCAAGTGCAAGACTGCCCCAATATGGCTCTGTACACATGTTTGAATCTAGTGTGTGTTACTGTGTCATCAATGACTTTTCTGTGGACACAGAGGAATGAATATTCAGAATCCAGTTAGACATTATGGTGTTTTGGGAAAATGGCAGGAGTAGGTTCTCTTGTAGGTTCTATGACCACTCCAGTCATTGGTAGCTGGATAGGTTTACAGTATCAGGTATGAATTCCCTATTATTAAATGGGCCTAGAGTCCAATTAGATGCCATTAGTTATCCTGTAGATGTAAGTTACATATTGCACTTTTGGGGGTATCTGATGCTTAATAATCTTAAAATGTTAAGTCATGTTGGCACATCCATGTGTTCACAGCTAATGGGAGTGCTAAGTCAGGAACCCATTTTAAGTCCAAGACTTTGAGAGCAGTCTACATTGGCCCTTACCTTCAAAGTAAAGCCAATCTTAGGTGCCATATAATTATAGATGTAATAAGTTTAGCATCTGGCAAATGTTACAGATGCTTTATTTGACTACCAAAAATTCTAGGTCAGAGCTGGAGACTGGAGCTCTAGACCCAGTACTAATTTTATTTATTTGCTACATGACATTAGACAGATAGCACAAGCAAGTTTCCAGGCCCTAACCAAGGAAATTGTAATGCTAAATCATTACCCACCATTGTTTGGACTCAGAGTGTGATAAAATGTGCTTTCTTCTTAAGACATTATAGAAAAGCAACTTGGAATAATAGTTACTGAAGTCAAAATTACCATTTTAATACTTTCCTGCACAAAAGTGTGGAGAGCAGCCCCACCCATGTACTGCTGTGGAAAGTATAAACTGGTCCATCTGAGTGGTAATTAAGGTAAGAGACATCTTTCTGCTGTACTTTGTGGTGCTATTTGGGGGGGGGAGGTGCTATTGAGTCTTCAGGAGTAGAACTTTCCTGGAGGAAACACATCCCTAGGGACCCCACATCCTGGTCCCTGTCTCCCTCTCCTTCTCCCTCTCCCTCCTCTCCCCCTCTCTCTGCTTCCTGTGTGTGGATAAAGCATAACCAGACAACTTCCGGTTCCTGTTGCCATGTTTTCTGGGCCATAATGGTCAGAAAACCATTTGGCAGCATGTGTAGTAATTACAAAAGCATGTACCCTTTGAATTTCTAGAAAAGCATAGGTGTATTTCTATTTGAGGAAAGCAGCACTGTCATTCCTGGGAGCTTTGTTTAGAATGACAAAAGACAGGAAACCAGCCTGGCAGTTGTGGCTCACACCTTTGATCCCAGCACTGACAAAAATAGGCATATCTCTTTGAGTTCAAGGCTACACAGAGAAATCCAGTCTTAGAAACAAAACCAAAACCAAAACCAAAATCAAAACAAACAAAAACAAAACAAACTAGGATCCTAGCCAATGTCAGTTCAACAGTGTTTAAAGACATTAGGATAAAAGAAATAATAAGACACCTTTTAGCTCTAAAAAAGAATGAGTGCATCTTTACACACTGAAACTGAATAAGACACAGAGAGGGGAAAACAGAGTGAAGAGACCCTGTACAGAATGCTGTCTTTGGTGCATTAGCATGCATGGATAAACTGTGAGGCAAACTATCTCTAAAAGAACACACAAGGAATTGAGAATGTAATTCTCAGACAGGGAGCACTGAGGGATAGTGAGATTTTAACTGGATGCAGCCTTTTTTTATCTTTTGACTTCTCAAGTAAGAGAGTGAAAAACTGATTCAGAAAATGGTTTAAATCTCAAATAAATTAAATGGTCAATAAAATTCAGCAAAGATCTCTCTCAAAAAAGACCCTTAAATGAAATCTGAGGATTTTAATGTGTGAACAGTGTGCAACTGCAGAAGGTAGACCGGTCGACACACAGCACATGCAAACTACCACACAATTAATAACATGTTTTCTAGAGCGCTGCAATATTTTAGAACCCATTATTTTTTATTAGGTATTCTTAAAAGTTTAAATAATACAGTGCTTCCGGGCTCAGAAAATTAAAAGCAACTAAAGATAAACTGACTTAACACTGGGAATGCAAGCTTAATTGGTTTCTCTGTTTCCAGGGCTCCACAGTTATCCCCGGTTAGCAACTTTTAAAGCCTAAATGGAAGTCCACTACAGTTAGACTAAATGTTGACCTCTAGCTTCAGAACACTCAACCAAACTCTTTGACGAGAAAATTGTATGTCAAAGCCCTTCTGTGAAGAACTTGAGACAATATAGGAAGAGAAATCTACTGGAAATGGAATCTATATGAACTTGTGTAAGAAAGGCCTGCTCTTGATAGACCAGGAGTTTGAAGTATAAAAATAACTCCTATAAAAGGCTCGTTTCTCATACAAATGTTATAGATTATAAAACACGATATATAATCCACTGTTCTGACTAGTTTTATGTCAATTTGACACACTTGAGTCATTTGGGAAGCGAACTTTGTTGAGAAAATGTTCCCCTAGGTTGGCCTGTAGGCAAGCTGTGGTGTGTTTCTTTCTCTGCATTGATGATTGATGTGTGAGGGCCCTGAGCACTGTGAGTGGAGTCACCTCTGAGCTCCTGCTCTCTGGTGCTATAGAAAGTCGGTTGAGCAAGCCAATGGCTGGCAAGCCAGTAAGCAGTGTTCCCCCAGGGCTTCTGGGCCAGTTCTTCCTCCCAGCACTGCGAATTCTTGCCCTGGCTTCCATGAATTCCAGCCATAATCTAAAATAAACCCTTTCCCAAGTTGGCTTTATCATAACAGAAGCTCTAAGACACTGCCTGCTTGGTATGTGTACAAATGTATGCGCCTAGGTCATACAACCTTCTTGTTTTCGTCATAAGAAGGACATCTGTTTTTTAACCTTGTGAGTCTGGTCTAGTCTCAGGTTTTCTTCTGATCAGTAGAATGTGACTGACCTGAGGTGATGCAGGTTGCATGGCTCAACCTCAGTAACCTTTGTAGCTTCCTTTTCCCCTTGGAACATTACCCAGAAGGTAGATCCACCAGGAAGACTCCCTGAGGATGAGAGGCCCACTGGAAAAAAATAGAGGGACCAAGCTCACAGGTAGTACCAAATGCCATGCACGCAGACTGGGTTTCCATTCTGCCCCAAGGACTCTGCAGACAGAGGCTAATCTGGCATAACTGAGACCCCATATCACCAGCGGTAAATAGGTAGACAATCCACAAAACAATGGCAAGTGGCAAATTATTATTATATGCCATTGCTTCTGGATGCTTGGCTGACAGAAAAAGCAGACAGGATTAGTAAGGCATGTTCATCTCTATTTAACACAAACTACAGCCTGTGCCAGAGTGGATTACTTGTTTGTTTTATATCATGGCTGGTATTCTCTACCACTGTGCCTATTATAGTCCACCACACACTCTGTAGGCACTAAATAAATACTCTTTAACTAGTCCCAACACACGTATTAGCCTTCGGGTATATTTATATTTCTAAATGTACTAATTTACTAATTTGCAAACTGCTGAAAATCAACATAATTATCATCAACAATTTGTATCGCTCTCATATCACGAGTGAAACAATGGAACATATGATTGGGATATGGCTCCCTGGCTGCAGTGGATTATAGCACGTGTTATAACAGTGCTGGTAAGATTGTATGATGAGCTAGTCCTCAAATGGTGGTTAATAAATGAACAGGACCTCTGTAAGTGAAACCCTGAGACAATTTTTTCAATTGCCACTGAAATTGTCCTGGGTAGGGTCATAATAAACAGATCAATGAATCTTGGCAATGGACCAGACATCTTCTACTGATAAACAGATAATGCTTTACATCTTGTTTACATAGCTGTCGCACTTAATACCAGGATTACAAAAACTGATCCAAAATAACAACTATCAAGATGCTGCCCAGGAAGGAAGCAAGAGCAAATGAGGAAACTGAAAATATCAATATAAAAGCAATTAACTCTGTGATGAGAAGCTCCGTGAATGCCAGTTGGCCATCATTTCGACTTTGCTGTCAAAGCAGAAGACATTTGTGTGCCACCAACTCTTATTCTAACAATGATACACTAATGCATTTGACCAACAGAATGTTCATAGGTGCTCAAGACACTAATCTGAACTGCAAACTATATGCGCACATTTATTCTCAGACACAGTTAAGAAATAGTGTTTATCTTTTCTCATCCTAGAATCTCAGGCAACTCAGGCTCATGATGTTAGACAGTGCCGTATGATCAAGGAGTCGTTACTGAAGCCAGAGCACCATGGCAGCACCCACGTTCTAATAATGGTATAGATGGCAGGCTGCTGCCAGGCTGAGCATTTCTGTGGACACCAGCTAGACCTGAAGGAAGGGCAACTGTCCCAGTGGTTTTCCTGCATCTCAGGGATGGGAGCTCAGTCAGGCATCGTGGGGGATGGGGTGGGGGTGGGGGATGAGGAAGAAGATTGTGATTTCTTGATTGTGGTGTCACCAGCATGTGGAGAAGAGAGAAAGTTAACAAGAAACTGCATTCGCTCATCAAAACCTGGGTACCGAAGGCTGCAGTTTCTATGGGGATGCACAGAACTTTCTGCTCATCGGGAAGGTAAAGTGCATCTTCAGAAAGCCAGTCATCCCTTGACACCAGCTATAATATGCGAGACAGGGAGGAATTCAATAAAGCACTTTGTGACTCCCTGTGGAGGAGATACATGACATGTAGAGAGACTCCAAGTTCCTACTCTGAGGCACAGATTTACACACATGTTCTTGCTGCCCCTCTACCTCCCAGCTACACCTCTCCGTTCCATTTCATACCTGGTAAAGATTCTTGTGACAGTTTGACTGGGCAGGCCTCCCAGAGGCCTATTTGCTTGCATGCCTGGCCCTTAGTTGGAGAAACTAAGGATTAGGAGGTATAAGCATGTTGGTGTATCATTCAGATGGCTACAGCCTCTCTCTCTCTCTGTCTCACTCTCTCTCTCTCTCTCTCTGCCTCCAACTTGCGCATAATATGTAGGGTGTCAGCTACTCCTTCAGCACCAGGCCTGGCTGCCTGCCACTATGTTTCTTGCCATAATAGTCATGGACTCAACTTCTGAAGCTGTCAGCAAGCCCCCAGTTAAAATGCTCTGTTGGAGTCTCCGCATAGTAATAGAAAAGTAGCAAAGACAGAGCTGTGCCTGCTGCATTCCTGCCCCCCACACTCCAACACACACACACACACACACACACACACACACACACGCACACGCACACGCACACGCGCGCGCACACACACACCACACACACACAGCCTCACCTTTTGTCTCTCCAGGGGCAATGCACTGCAGAATAAATGTAGTGAGGAAGAACACCTTCAGCCTTTGCACAAACTACAGTCTGTACCAGCTAGGAGTGGGCCTGTGAATAAGTTCTCAATGATAATAATTCTCCCTAATCTGGGACACCTTGCAATTCTTTCACCTTGAGTGTTCAAACTTGGGAAGAGCATTGGAGACCTGGAAGCTGCCTTTGACCCCAGCAAGTATGGTTTTCTAATCTAATTATACTCTTGATATCCAAGTGTGAATGCCACTGAATTGTGTGGTACAGAGTTTAAGTCACTTACATCCCTACACCACCCTTGCTCTAGTTAATATTTTGCTGCATACAACAGACTTTGCAGAACCAAAGAGTTGATATGACCTTCTTGCTAGATTAGTAAGAAGTTTTAAGACAAAACCAAAACAGCAATAACAACAAAACAAGCCTTCAGGCAGGCATTCATCATATTAAATAGGGAAACCTTCATCAGGTGACCAACGTGTACCAAAGATATTTAATAAGGACTGGAGGAACATAGCTGCTTGTACCAGTGACATGTGAGTTTTCAATGTCTGTCAAAAGACTGTTGAGTAGAGCTACAGTGCATTTGAGTCTTGTGCCTCTCAACACCAAGCCAGTGTCTAGCACATAACTGGCTCTCAACAACTGCTGGTTAAATTATTGACTGACCAAATAAGGACTCCATTGAAATAAATTCCTGGGATCTACTGAGGAACCTTTCAAATATTTTGTGGAAAATGAACATTTGAATATCTTGATGCTAAAGTGTTTTTGTAATGGTATAAATTAATAGAGAGAGTAGGACTAACCTTTGAGAGAAAAAATCACAAGCAACTGTTGTAATAGACTATTGGTGAAATATTTTCCTTTAAAAAAATGCTTAAATTTTATTTTATGCTTGGGGTCTGTAAAGGAGCAGGAGAGGGCTCTTGTCTGTTTGCAGAAATAGGTTATTTACAGCCAGGCATAGTGGTGCTTGGCTGTAATTTCCAGACATGAGGGGAAGAGGCAGGAGGGTCGAGAGATCAAGGTCATTCTCAGCTACCTAGTTGAAGGCTAGTCTAGTCTACATGATATTCTGCCTGAATTTGTTTTAAAGGATAAACTGTTTAAAATTTAAAATAAGTTTTCACTAGATTGCCACTGGGGTGGGGGAGGTATGCTTTTCTAGACAGGGTTTCTCTGTGCAGCCCTGGCTGTCCTGGAACTCAATCTGTAGACAAGGCTGGCCTTGAACTCAGAGATCCACTTGCCTTTGTGTCAGAGTGCTGGGATTAAAGACTTGCACTACCACTGCTCGACTAGATTGCTGGTTAAATTTACCCAAAACAATAAACAGACAAACAAACCATGGAACCCTCCTGTCTGCCTTTTCTTTTAGGGGAGCACAATTAAAACAGCTGCCATGCTCTGGAGAGAGACTAGAGCAGTGCCCACCAGCTAGACAGGCACTGTGCTCCTGAGTGAAGCCCACAGCCTCCAACCCAAGAGGCCTGCACTTAATTGTGTGCCCTGGGCATCAAGAAATCACTACAAAATTAAACCTTATATTTTTTGGTTTTTGACTCTTAAACTACAGAAATATAACACTTAGATATTATTACATAGTTTCTTATACTTTGCCAGTATCTATGAACACATATACTCTGGTATCAGTACACTTTAAATGTTTCCTTATGATAGCAAACTGTATGTGTTCCTGGTGTTCCAGTATTTCAGTACAGACTGCCTACTAAATGCTAATTCTGTGTTCTGAGCACAGTTTAAAACCCATCTTGACCAGAGAGACAGTGGAAGAAAATGAGAAAAAGAGACAATCCATGCCAACTGTGGCTGAGAGTGAATAGTGGCTCTGTGCTGTCCTAAAAAGAAAGCTCAAAGCCAATCTGGGTTCAAATTCCAATTCTTCTACCAACTAGTCCTGAAAACTTAAGGAAGCCATATAGCCTCTGGAGAGCAGAACCCTCTGCAGGTGGCTGAAAAGCACAGGCTTCCTGATTAAAACCAGCATAGCAGCTAGAAAGACAAAGTATCAAAACGCTGTATGCCACCCTGCTGTATGCCATGAGAATTTCACACAACAGCATGCGTACACCCACACAAACATAGATACAGACACAACACACACAATATACACAGTATATTCATAAAAGATACCAACTGTGAAAAAGTTGCAGATATCATTTCCAATAAAAACTGAAAGATATGTTTATTTTCCAAAAACAAATTTACAGGGCTGCTAAGTACTTGTAGTCTCAGTCTCCTGGCAGGTTGACATAGTAGGATCCCACAAGTTAAAGACTAGCTTAGGCAACATAGTGAGATACCACCCACGGAAAAATTAAACAAAATCCAATAACAGTATTGACAAGAATGACCATGGGCGTGGTAGCATCCTAAAGAACCTGTATATTGCTGTCCCTCATATCATTTCCATATTTAATGCTGTAAGTATCCTCTTCAAGTCAATGACTCAACTTCAAAATCCTGAAGGAAAATACCTAAGTTCCCCTTCCCTTCCCTTCCCTTCCCTTCCCTTCCTTTCCCTTCCCTTCCTTTCCCTTCCCTTCCTTTCCCTTCCCTTCCCTTCCCTTCCCTTCCCCTCCCCTCCCCTCCCCTCCCCTCCCTTTCCCTCCCCTCAACTCCCTTCCCCTTTCCTTCCCTCCCCTTCCCTTCCCTTCACTTCCCTTCACTTCCCTTCCCTTCCCAGGTGCACACACCTGAAGACTAGACAGTTTCTCAGGAGCAGCAGGGACTTAGCATGGGAGTAACTCTTAAAAGGATCAGTTTAACTACTTGTGACTCAAGATTCCTTCAGGATGACTTCTGGTTAGAAGGCCGACCCAGTCAAACTTCCCCCTGCCTATTCTCATTTGTGGTCCAGTGTGTCTATCTTTGTGTCTGTCTGCTCCAGACCTGCTTAACATTGTTAAGAGTGAGGAAGCCTTGGCCACTTACTAACTTCTGAGTTGTGGTTTTCCTAGTGAGCTAGACATGAGAAATGATAACTTCACAAAATGAAGCAGGAGAGAGTTAGTCTTTTTGGAACAGGGACAGCATATGGGTTAGATATAGCTGCTACAGTTTCCTGGTATCATGGCAGATCCCCAAGCATTCACCACTGGAGAAATCATGTATTAATAGGGCTTGCAAGATTAGAGTCTAGTTGTGGCACCCAGAGATTGAGTTACCAGTTGTTTCTGAACTAAATTTGTGCTGCATTTTCCTTCACTCAGCAGCTCATCTGGGTTTAAGAGAGAAAGGTACAGCAGCAAAGCTTGGGTTTGCCACATGTGCACCACAAAGGTCATGGGGGATTCGAAGCACAGATTGGCGTGGTAGTGACTCGCCAGTGGGAACCTAGCGAGCTGGGTGGAGACATTTCCGGAGCTCTAGGCCAGTGAATCCCAACAAGATAAGAACAGGTTGTCCAGACAGTAGCAGGGCAAGAGCGGGAACATGTTGGTTCTACTTTTTTAAATATTTCACTAAACATACACATATATATCAAGATAGATATATATGTACACACACACACACATTAAGAATGCTTTCACCTTTCAATCATCAGATCTAGCTTATGTCACCCAAACATGGTTTTGCTATTGGTAGTTAAGACACTTGTTATGTACTTTCTTACTGTGTATCCCTTCTCTGTTCCTTAACTGATGATGGAGATTCAGAAACCATATACATATAGTTATGTATCTATAAAGAAAAGGATAGTACAGGTTGTAATGTTAATTTTTTCAAACCTTACTTTTAATAATGGTTCTTAAACACTTTAACCTCCTTTTAGCCCACCACCTACCAGAGGTAGCAGGGGTGGTGGGGGTGGGGGAAGGATTCAGGGGAAGTGGACCTGGTTAGAAATGGTTCTTTGGAGCAACTCCTGTCTGTGTTGTCTGGAAATCGGCAGTTTACTTCATGGTTAGAGATGGCAGCTCCATCCATACCCGAACACTTTATAGGTGTACCAGCAGTCTGGTTTGGTAGAGTAGGGGCAGCAAACATAAATCAACTGTGGTGGCACTACCTAGCAGGGACAGCCAGGCTTCAGTCTCAGCACAAGTTAACAGGAGGGACCAGGGAGGACCAGGAGAAGTTCTGGGCTGTGCATCTCTGGGTAGTGAAGATCAGTGAAGACACGAGACCCACAAGATTTGCACAGCTAGTGCTATAAGCAAGTCAAGCTCATCCTCCGCCACTGTCTGTGAGACCTATTTATTTTAAAGATTATATTTATTATATGTAAGTACACTGTATTTGTCTTCAGACACAGCAGAAGAGGGCATCTGATCTCATTATGGATGGTTGTGATCCACCATGTGGTTGCTGGGATTTGAACTCAGGACCTCCCAAAGAGCAGTCAATGCTCTTAACCACTGATCCATTTCTCCAGCTCCTGTGAGACCTATTTATATCCTCCAAACATATCCTGTCCTCCATGGGTCTTGCTTCAGCTGACATCACGCTGCCAGTAAGTCCGAGTCTGCAGAAGTGGTAAGAAAATATGGCATGCCACCAGATGGTTTTTGGTGCATTTCTCTCCATGGAGTCCTGACAAGTTTAGCTATGCAATATAAGGCCGACCAATACATGTATGTTGTTAGCAAAGAATCGTTCATCACGTGTCCTTTCACATGCTTGCTTTAGCAGAACATCCTTTCACCTGTGTCTGCTTCAGTTAAATATTCCTTTATGTGTTGCTCCAGCAAAACAACATCCAATAGACTTTCCAAAGAACCTTTGTTTCCACTTCAATAGATACATGGAATTTGCATCAGCATGTTTCACATCCTCTGTGGATCACTTATAATATGTAACACAATGTCAGTGTATTATAGAGCTATTATAGTATAATGTTTATGCAAACACCAAAGTCTGATGACAAAGCACATGTCAGCAACAATATAACATTTATTTCAAATAGTGTGGATTCATAATTGTGAAATGTAGATTTGGAATCTATGAATGCATGATCCATGGAAAAGAAGTGGCATGTGCTTCTTTTGCCCGAGCATAGGGGACAAAGATGCTAAGGATGTGAGGGAGCAGGGAGCGTTTGATAAATCCCTATACTTTTTCCTATTATAAAAACAATCTTTTTAGAAATACATTCTAGGGGCTCGAGAGATGGCTTGGAGGTTAAGAGGCTGCTCTTCTAGAGGTCCTGAGTTAAATTTCTAGTAATCACATGGTGTCTCACAAACATCTGTAATGGGCTCTGTTTCCCTCTCCCAATGTGCATGAAGACAGAGTGTGTATATATATATATATATATATATATATATATATATATATATATATATATATATATAACTTATATATTTGTTTATATTATATATATTATATGAATATAAATAAATACATAAATTCCAAATGTGATTTACCTGCAATCTTATTATTCAGAAGACTAAAGCTGAAGAATGACAAATTCTAGGCCCAGACTAAGCTATAAACTGAGATCTCTTCTCAAAGCACAAAATGACAAACTAGCCAGAATTTCCAGTTAAATTTGCACTTCAATTGGACAGACTAGGTCTTCCTATGAGTATATTAAATGTCAAATATTTTCCCCAGACTCCTGTGTTTGAGCATTTGGTCCCCTGCTGGTGTTGATGTTTTGGAACATGGTGGAACCTTTAAGAGGCGAAACCTTACTGGAAGAATAGGTCATTGAGAAAGACTCACTTCCTTTCTACCCTCTACTTCCTAAATACAGATGTAATGTGACCAGCTACTTTATGCTCCAGCTACCAAGCCTTCCTTATAATAACGGACTGTATTCCGTTCAACTGTAAGCCAAGATAAACACTTTCTTGTCCAGATGTTTTATGTAGCTTGTCCAGATGTTCTGTTAGAACAAGAAAAGTAACTAATACAAACATACTGTTACTAATATTGTATTTATTGTTTATCTAAAATCCACATTAACAGAACATCCTGAATTTTATCTGGGAACACTATTTCCACACAGACACAAATTTAACTTGTCTCTTTCAAAAAATAAAACAAACAAAATCTTTTAGTTTGGAGTCCTATTTCTCGTTTATTAAACTTAGGAGTTGGAAAATTGTCTGGTTTGTAGACCCAACTTAATATGCCTTTGAGAGTCATGGAATAATGCCCCTCAAATGCCTGAAATATAAATGTGTGTACAGTATTTTTTATAGGTGCTAAGTACTAGCAGAGTGGGGGATGGGTAAAGATATTAAAAAACTGACATTTCTCAAAAATTGTGTTTCATAATTTATGATTTATCATTGAGCTGCTGTCATGTTATGATGGGTTTTATTTTCTGGTGGAAAGGGTGTAAGTGTGAAGAGGAACTGGTTTAAACAATACTTGGGTGTCTGCCTCAGCCCTGCTGGCCAGAGCAGTGGCAAAAGGCCCCCAAGCACCTGCCCCAGGTACCACTATGATGGACCAATGTGTGATGGAGAGATGGGAGAGAAAGTGAAGTCGAGGGGTTCATTCACTGTGGAGAAAGATAGAACTGGAAACCCGATGGTGGTGAGGAACAGACAGGTATGAGGAGACTCTGCAACCTCCCGATGCCATGGAGATGTCCTGGCCAAGGCTGCCACGAAGAGCCATGTCTGGGCTTGTAGTCCTGCTGCAGCTGAGGTCTCTGTAAAAGTCTATGGTTCAAGTTACCACCAGAAGCCAATTAGATGTCCATGGTCTGGGCTGCCACCTGAGACCATGGTGATCTCCAGTCACTGTGCTGAGCTGGCTTTGCACCTCACCTGTGAAGAATGGGAGAGCTGGCACACACAGAGACACAAAGACACACACAGACACACAGACACACAAACCCACACAGACAGACAGACAGACACACACACACAAACACACACAGACAGACAGACAGACAGACACACACACACACAAACACACACACACACACACACACACACGGGAGTGGGGAGTGGGAGAGGAAGAAAGAGAGAGAGAGAGAGCCAATAATACTAACCAGTTACTCTTAAGTGTGTGTTGGTCTTTTGTTCTGTGGTACTAATGATAGAGACCAGAGCCTAGTAGTGTATGCTGGGTCAGCACTCTACCAAAAAGCTTTATCTCTAGCCTTAGATGACTTTAAAAGAATGGTCTCTGAATAAAGAAGACTCACGAAACTATTAAAAGTGAACTCTATTAATTGGATGAACATAAAGTCTTAGCAATACAATCCAGAAAAACTCTTTCCAGGTTATCAAAAACACTTGAAGGAGTATATGAAAAAAGTCACTATTCTGAGTAATATTCTATAGGGCTGTATGAAGAATGTATTTGAATAAGCTGGCCCTGGTGGTACACACCTGTAATCTCAGCACTTCAGAGGCAGAAGCAAGGTCTGGGGGACAGGACACAGCAAATTCAAGGTCAGCCTCTTAGATTCAACAAGTTCATAAGGAATTCTTTGAGCAGATTAAACCGTGGCTTCACCTAACTTCAGATGTTTCAGACATCACTGGAAAACCTCAAGGGGAAAACCTTTATAAGGTAGACACAGATGACCAGACCAAAAAAAAAAAAAAAAAAAAATCTGAGCAGTTAAACCAATCAAAAGTTAAAAGCCCCTACTTGGAGTTCATTTCAGATTGAGTCAGTTACTCTGAATTGTCTTTGTTTATGAAGGAACTAAGAATGTTGGCACCAGTGCAGCCTGATGATTACCAGGTTAGTTTGCTTTTGTGTTGAATTTTTTGTTTTGTTTTGTTTTAGCGAGTGGGAAATAAACACCATCTTTCAAAAAAATGTATCAGCTAGTTTTTGTGAGAGGGTATCATCAGGAGAAAGGAAGAATGGAAAACAATAAAATTGTTGCTTTAAAAGTAAAGTTAAATGTACCCTAAGAAAGGGACAGTAAGCAATAGTTGATACCACAGCGATTCCACTTGAATGAACTCTGGGCAAAGTGCAATACAGAGACATAGCCTGAGTTAAGTCACTAAGATGGGAAGCCCAAGGCCTGTTTGAGGGAACAGAGCAGTGTAGATGGACATCCTGGTGCCCATCACACACCTTTCCAGAGACTGGAGAGGGAAGAAACTAGAGCTAGAGGACTGGAATACACTCAGATGAAGTGGTGTGTGTGTGTGCGTGCGCGCATGCGTGTGTGTGTGTGTGTGTGTGTGTGTGTGTGTTTGTGTGTGTGTGTGTGTGTGCGCGCGCGCGTGTGCGTGTGCGTGTGTGCGCGCGCGCGTGTGCGGGTGCGTGTGTGTGTGTGTGTGTGTGTGTGTGTGTGTGTGTGTGTATGCCCATGCATGCTCTGGGTTTAATCTCTACCACTGCAAATAAAACAATAAGGAAGGGAGGCAAGACTATACCGTTATCTCTGAACCCTTTTTAAAATGGAACATTCTAGTATTACATATGTGAATGCATACACACATAAAGATATTCATACAGATAAATAGGATATCTTTTAGATTTGTTTTCCCTCTTGGGTGGAAACTGCCCTCCACAAAACTGTGTCCAGGTCTGCCCATGAGCTCTGTTACAGCACTGCCACTGGGCCCTGGAAATACCTTCCATGTGCTTTTTGATAAGTAATCCGTCAGAATATCAAGAGAGCTGAGTTACGATGCGGAGTGCTGGGTGCTGGCTCTTCAGCTCCATATGCCTCCCAGCTACAGTTTCATGATTTTTAAAAGACTAATCCAGGCATTACATTATTGTCAGTGCCTCCCAAAATATTCCTTGCCAATTATTCTGCTTGTTTTCAAAGGGTCTCTTAGTACAGGTATTTCCTGTTTTATTTCAAAATTAATGAAAAATGATAGGCTTTTGAAGGTTTAGAGAATGAAGTGTGTTCCAAGAAACTTTTTTTTTTTTTTTGGATAGGCATTGACTAAAGAGTTCCAACAGTTTTCCTCCTCTCAAGTTGAAAAAGGTAATTATTTTTTTCCATAGTCATACTTTCTTCAGGACTTAGAAATATATTTTGAGAAGTTCACTTGTAGAATATGCTTTTGAAATGAAAACATCAGATATTCTTTCACGGTCAGTAAAAATCTCACTGTTTGACGTTTTTTCTGGTGCTGAAGCACTATATTTTAATAGCCACCATCCAAATTGCTTAATCTTTTTTATATGGGTGAGTTCTTCTAGTCTTCCTAACTGACACAAAAACTTGAACATGGATGGGGAAAGGGGTTTGAACTAGTGAATACCCAGCATTACTCAGTTTCTTCAGTGTCAACACCACAGGCAAAGGATCATCTTCCTTTGTTTTCCTTAAAAAAGCTTCAAGGAAGAAGCCGTTTTCCCAGATCCTCCCTTCTGCATCTCACCAGCCCTCATACAAACAACTCCACTGAACAGCATCGACTCAGAAATGACAGGAGTTTGAAAATGGTGAAAGGGCTCATGTGGTAGCAGCTATGAAATAGAAATAGGACCCTCAGCTACAGACATTATCTTTTTAAGTTTTTCAGAAAATGGATCCCTGTTCCCATTCATTTCCAGCTTGAAAGCCCAGCCATGTTACTCTAGATCCTTCCAAACTTCTCTAGGAGGCTGTTTCCATTCTCTCCGTGATAACGAATGTGCAGCCTTCAGGAAGTTCACCTTTAATTTCAGCATTCCAGATGAAGTCTCCTGACTCAGCGCTTTTGCCTAAAGACCTAGAAAAGAACAGCAGTAAGGAAAGTTGGAGATGCTTATGTCCTCCCCATCCCCACTGCACATTAATGTATGCCTGTCACCTGCACAGTTTTATAATTACAGTTTGTTTTATGAATGTACAGATTAAAATTATTGCTACATTTGAGGAGAATGAAATTGCTTGCTTCTATGTAATTCCTGTCAATCCACAGGAAACTGACTTTTTCAGCTACTGAAAAGAATTTGTTTAAGAACCTCAAAAAAAAGTGGAATACATGCTATGTAAATATGCTCCCAACAGTCTCAGCCCTGAAATCCATCACTCTAATCATAAGCAAGATATGGTACTTATGAAGTAGTTGCTTCCTGATTGGCAGCTGATATTCTGGATCCTACACTTAGTCAAGATAGTTAAGTTTTCTTACATTAGAAAAACCATAAACCGTGGCATCAAGGGAAGGAAATTGCTGCATTCATCATTTTGGAGCCAAGAATAATTTGATGATAATGGTATCCTGAAACCATTTTCTGGATTCATAATAAATATCTTTCAAACACATCTTAATGTGTTATTATTTTTGTTTCTCCTAATCAGCAAAAATTACCAAATCTTTATGGAGTGAACAATTCACTAAAATCCATCAGTGATATATAACACAGAGTAAAAAGAGCAACCACAGTATAGCTGAATATCATATTCTCCTAAGGATGCTATCATGACTCCTCATTTTAAGCAACCCAGATACCCATTTTTTTTAATCTGTAAAGTCCAACGCAAGAAAGAACAGATATTCTGTTTAAATGAAAATATGATTTCCTATGCCTCATGTATCTTTCAGTTGATACAGAAAGAAAATAGTGTCAGGTTGGGAGCTTGGCTCAGTGATTAAGAGCATTGGCTGTTTGTCTAGACGACCTAGGTTTGGTCTCCAGCTCTCATAGGATGGCCCACAACTGCCTCTAACTTCCTGCATTTCTAAGGGTCTTGGAAATGACCTTCTGACTTCTATAGCTGATAGACATACATGGTGCGCCCACACATTCATACAAAACACTTATGCTCAAAGAAGAAAAATGCTAAAACTAATTTTAAAATCCTGACTGCAAGATATGCTACTGCAATGGTGACACAAAAGATGTGGGAGTAAACAAACCATCTGAGTTCAGACCACGTCATATGAAATGGGATGCCCTGTACATGTTACAGCAAGAATAGAAAACTAACCTGGCAATCGGAAGACAAGGAATACCACAGAGTCACACAGCCAGAGAAATCTCACACAACAGATTTGTTGGGAGGGGAAAACCCAGAGAGGTATGTGGAGAGAATATCTTCTGTTTGTATAGATCAGACACCTGTCAATTAAATTCTGCTGGCCTATAGTTTAGGCAGAATGTAGGAGGTGGGGTATACCGGAAGCAGAAAGGATTTAGGGACAGTGCTGATTGGACAATTCGCCTCGAAATATGTCACAAGACAGACATATGGTATCTGAGCAAAGGTAACCAGACACACAGCAGAATATGAATTAGAATGAATGGGTTAATTTTTGTTATGATCAAGTCAGAAATTAGCCTAACTATATGACTAGAGTATTTGTTAATATATGTTGAGTTTGAGTCTTATTCCTGGGAGCATGGGGCTGGGAGGAAGAACCAAACTTAACTTCTACTGGGCTGGCTGCCTCTGCTCAGATGAAAGCCAGAAACAGACTGAGTAGAAGACAGGGATATATACCTGTTCTTGGGGTTGGGCACAAATCTTTGAAGATAGGGATTGGTGGGATTTTGACTTGTGTGCTTGGGCTACTCTGTAAGGATGGAGTGTGGATGGGGAAGACTGAGGCCTGCCTGGAGGGCAGTTAGAGTGTTCTCTACGTGGAAATTGGCAGTCAGAGGTGCTCAGGGGAGTTTTGCCACTCCTGTGCCTCAAGTGATTTACACACATATCTGACACTGCTTGAGTGGCCAAGAACAGAAACTAGATATTCAAAATACTTAAATAATATCAATCCTACAGATCTAAAAATACATGCATAAATAAATAAATGTAACAATTTAGTTGGTTCTTGTGATATTCTGATATACTCATAAATCAGTGCCTCATTTAGCCATCAGATGAGATTTTTCATGTATCTGATGGGAACAAATACAAACAATCAGACATTATGAGATAGAGAGACAGAGATACATACAGAAAGAATAAAAGACAGACAGACACACACAGAAAGAGAGAGAGAGAGAGAGAGAGAGAGAGAGAGAGAGAGAGAGAGAGAGAGCAGCACACACCACTCCATATGAGATATCCCTATTAAATACCCCTCCTCAGAGTTAAGAAAGTCCTGAAGTAGAAAAATAAGAATAAATAATATACTTTCCATAAGATAGACTAGATACAAGGAGAACAAAGCCTTCTAAGTCAACTGATCAAAGCTTATTTGTATATACAGACACTGAGGCAGCAAACATGGGATGTACTGGGGTATGCAAACAAGTCTTCCCCAAACCTATCTTTCAGTTTAGTATTTTTATGGGACTCCTGAATGTGCAAAACTATGTCTCAGTTTCTTGTGTCTTCTCCTAAGCTCTTTTCTTTTGTTGGTTTGCCAAGTCTTACTGTGTTGAGCTTTTCTGTTTGGTAGCCTAAGTTTCATTATCAAATTAAATATACAGATCTAGAAGAGACCCCCCCTCCTGAAATTATCTTCTGGTCTCCAAACCTTTATCCCGTTAGCAATCCATATCAAACAAACAAACCAACAAATGTTAAGTATCTTAGATGAGAGGTAGAGAGATGCTTTAGTGATTAAGAGCATGTACTGCTATTGCAGAAGATCCAACTTTAGTTTCTAGTACCTCATAAGATGGCTCACAACCATGAAAGTGGAAAGTGACCTTTGCCTTACAGAAACTTTGTAATTTTATGAGGTCCCATTTGTCAATTCTTGATCTTAGAGCATACGCTATTGGTGTTCTGTTCAGGAACTTCTCCCCCCTGTACCATTGTCCTTAAGGTTCCTCCCCAGTTTCTTTTCTATTAGCTTCATAGTGTCTGGCTTTATGTTTAGATCCTTGATCCATTTGGAGTTGAGCTTAGTACAAGGAGACAAGGATGGATCAATTCACATTCTTCTGCATGCTGAACTCCAGTTGAACCAGCACCATTTGTTGAAAAGGCTATGTTTTTTTCCATTGGATGTTTTCAGCTCCTTTTTCAAGGATCAAGTGGCCATAGGTGTGTGGGTTCATTTCTGGATCTTCAATCCTGTTCCATTGATCTACCTGCCTGTCACTGTACCAATACCAAGCAGTTTTTAACACTATTGCTCTGTAGTATTGCTTGAGGTCAGGGATACTGATTCCACCAGAATTTCATTTATTGTTGAGAATAGTTTTAGCTATCCTGGGTTTTTTGTTATTCCAGATGAATTTGAGAATTGCTCTTTCTTACTCTATGAAGACTTGAGTTGGGATTTTGATGGGTATTGCTTTTGGCAAAATGGCCATTTTAACTATATTAATCCTGCTGATCCATGAGCATGGGAGGTTTTTCCATTTTTTGAGGTCTTCTTCCATTTCCTTCTTCAGAGTCTTGAAGTTCTTGTCATACAGATCTTTCACATGTTTGGTAATTAGAAACAATGAATTCATGAAATTCTTAGGCAAATGGATGGAGCTGGAGAACATCATACTAACTGAGGTAACCCAGTCTCAAAAGATCAATCATGGTATGCACTCACTAATAAGTGGATATTAGCCTAGAAAACTGGAATACCCAACACATAATCCACACATCAAATGAGGTACAAGAAGAATGGATGAGTCGCCCCTTGTTCTGGCAAGACTCAGTGTAGCAGTATACAACAAAACCAGAACAGGGAAGTGGGAAGGGGTTGGCAGGAGAACAGGGGGTGAGAAGGGGGCTTATGGGACTTTTGGGGAGTGGGGGGCCAGAAAAGGGGAAATCATTTGAAATGTAAATAAAAAATATGTCGAATAAAGAAAAGAAAGTGGAAGGTAACATAGAGCAACATGGGAAATTGTCTTCTGACCTCCACATTTGCATGCTGTGTGCACATATCCACCCATTGTTCAGGTGACATTCCTTACTGTATATGAAGGTGCATCTCTGTATTTTCAATTGTTAAATCTGTACTGACAAAGAGCTAAGTGATGGCAGGAGTTTGATGCTGTCATTTCTGAACCATCACTGTATTTTAGATTTTACATTCTGTTGATCTATAGCTACTCAAAACATGAGTGTCTTTGCCTGGTGGCAACCCAAGAGATATTCTGGCACTGTCTTACTGCTGATTGCCAATTATAAATATCTGACAGCTAATAGGCAAGTCAAAAAAAAAAAAAAACTACTGGGGTTGACCAGGGCAGGAGACAGACAGAGGGGAAAAAAGCAGATGCAGGAGTATGAAAAGATACTGATGGAAGCAGAAGATAGGGAACAGAACTGTAAACAGTGAGAACCAAATGGGTAGGTAGATTGTTGTACAACTTGAAGTAAGTTGAAATGAGCAATCCCATCAAAATGCCTACAGCTTTGACCTATCCAGAAATCTATGTTTTATTTATCTCAGGAGCTGCTCTGTGAAAAGCCCTGTTTTCACCTATGCTCACAACAATACACAACTGCAAAACAGTATGTGATGCAGCTTCTTGGGTGTATGGATGATTAAACTGATGGACAATCTCATGGTTTCCTACATAGAGGAATCCAAGGAAGCTTCCATCCCCATTCCAAACACAGTTGACTTTCTTGCCGAACAAGTGTAGCCCAGCCTTCTCACATCTCTCTCTTGCTCAAATACCCTTTGAGCCTTGGTAACAGGTTCTCAGGGCAGCAATAGAGCCCCTGAGAAAAAAGTCTTTGATTAATTGGTTGTGCTGCATGCATAGAGGCAGAGGAGGCCCACACAGAACTAAGTACACATGTATGAATGCTCACATCTACAAGCATAATCTCTCACTCATGGAGACCCTCATCTCTGTACATACTCATGTATCACACACAATTGGAGAAACCTCCCATGACAGAGAGGCACATGTAGACACACATACTGCAAAATGGTTGTTTACAATTGTATAGCCATTTTCTCTACTGTACACTTGAGAAGCTGCCCTGAGTCACCATGAAACCATTCTTGTATGTTAGTTCATGATAACTGTGGCATCCACTGCTTCCTCCTTTTCCTGGACTTCCATCAACCACTGTCCAATCATGTTCTCTTTCAGATATCTTTTGATAAAATGGCTAAGGGTCCTGGAATGCTAACTGCAGGACCAGTGTGTTGACCAGTCTTTCAGCCTGGTACATCTATCAAGAAAGCCATGTCACAGATGGAGGTAGATGCATAGTGCTCACACAAGGAAGACGGGAGAGGCACTCAACAGTAAGTGACAGGCATGCCACTTACTTCATTCAGCTTAGAATCTGTCTCCTCAGTTGGCTCCAGTCAGTCTGTGGAGAACTCCATCCAGCTGCTCCCTCGGAATCTCTCTTGACCATTTAAAGGTAAGTCGCCTAAGAGATCACGGCAACACAGGTTGTGAACAATGAATATTTCTTTATTGTCATCTGTGCCTTTGCGTAACTAGTTAGTATCTTTTAGTTTCTTTCAGCTATATTGGTGATTTGTGGGGTTTGGATCTCCAGAACTTGAGCATGCTATATTATTAACTCTTGTCTAAATAGAACACCAACATCACTGTCATTCAAAGCTCAGTGAGGTTGAGGCAAGAAAATCATGTGGCTAGCTTGCCTTATATGGATATCCTACCTCAAAAACTGCATGATTGTCATTCAGGAATGTCATTATACCTGACACCTCATAGACTACAAATGCCTCTTATTATGCTAACAGGAAAATGCCAGCAGCAAGGAGGATAAACTGCTCTTTAAATGTGTTAACGAAATCACCTGAGAGGTTCCTTGCTTGTGGATGGAGAATCACAAACATATCAGCACATCCCTTCTCTCCTCTCTAGAATTGGCTTTACTTGTGATCAGGTCTAACTATGTAATCCAAACTGCCTAGATGTCTGGGTATATTTCTGTCTCTATCCCAAGAAGCAGGACTTGAGATGTAAGGCAGCATAGCATACTTTTTGTCTTCTGGCTGACTTATCTGATTACCTTGAACCTTAGTGAAAATGAAAGGAAAGATATTAGCAACTTTCTACCTAAACAATCATGAAGTTCAGAACATTTGTTCCTTCTTCATTGCTAAATTTCTGCATCCCATGTTCCTTCAGACACTGTTTAAATTTTGCATTTAACTCAGCCCAAAACATATATACGTAGTTTATCCCAGTCACACTAAACTCCTAGAGCAATTCCTGAGGGGCCTATGCTCAGGACGCTAAACAATAGGAAAATTGGCAAGATTTTCTATCTTCCATTATCTCCAACAGGTCCTCAACTTGTAGCCACAAGGTCTCCCCAGAAAACACATTCAGAGTCTACAACATAAATACTATTATTGTTTCTCTAGTTCAAATTAAGGAGAGCTAATGGCTGAGTAGGAAGTCCATACACACCTGGCTAAAATACTCCATGTTCTCCTTCTCTTGCTGTCTTGGGGTTTTCAGGGACTTTAAGCTTCCATTAGAACTCCACACTCTCTATTTCCCCATGATTTCTTTGCCTGATCCCCCACCCCACCTCCCCTTCAGTACTTGCACCAAGACTGAGGAAACCCAGGCAGGCTCATGAGCAGGTACACAGTTACAGAGTTCTATGTTCATGGATTTCTATTTTTTTTCAGAAGACTTTGTGCATGTGATTTTTTTGGTCTATATGTAGGTATATGAATTCATTACTAGAGCCAAGATTACCAGAGGAAATTAGAAATTGAGTACAGAACTTATGTGCAAACATATAGTTGCTTAGATCAAATAGGATCCAGATTGAATGTGGATTTTTTTTTTTTAGTACTGAGCCATGTCTGGAGCCTCATGTACTGTTCATAAATTAATTTGTACTCTAGAGAGCATTAGAGATCAGAATGCTTTGTGTTCTCCTCATGTTTTGATCTAGGAACATTAAGAAGTGACGACCTGGCCCCTCAGCCTAGTCCTATACTGATAGTACCACCTCACTTACAACTCTGCACTGTCCAGCAGCAAGTCGGTTGGGATGTGTCTGTGTGTACAGGGCCAGTTGCGATATGAAAGGCCTAATCTTTGTCTTCACTTAGATCAACAAGCAAGGAGAGGTTAGAATAATAGGGAAGGATCTAACAGAAATGAAGAAAAAGTGTGTGTCTGGGACAGATGTGGAATGGAATGTAAGCATTGCAAAAAGGACACTTAGAGATTCACTTTCTGTACTCATCTAGGCACAGACATGGAAAGGGGCCAGTGGTAAGAAAACCTTGTAGGGAGGCCCCGTGGCCTGAGCAGCAGTCGCTGCTGAGAGCAGAGCAGATCTGCATGGAGGGCAAGAGCGGGAGTAGGAAGTGGACCTTGCACTGCCTCCCAAACTCCCTCTGGATACTGACCGCGGGGCCCTCGGCCTGGCCCGAGCTGGGGCGCCAGGCTTCGGAACATGGCGCTGCGTGCCCAGGTGCTCTAAGGCTTTAAGTCCGAGAACCCCCTGAGATCTCACTGCAGGAGTTCGAAGTGTTGAGGTCATGCAGAGAGCAGGACATGGAGGACCGGCTCTAAGGGATCAGCAGCCGCGGCCACCGCGGTCTCTTCCCGGGCCTGCTCCGGGTGATCTACACGCCAGAGCAGGGCCTACCAGGCAACAGGGGCCCGGGAGCTCCGCCCTCTCCGCCAATGCACGCGGGGCCAGAGGCTTAGAGCCTCTGCTGGCCTTGCAGCTGCTGCTGCAGCCGCAGGCGGCGCCTTCCTTCCAGTGGCTTGGAGGGTGCTGGCTTTCCTTCCAGCGGGGGCACCCTACATTGCTCTAGCAGCTCCTTGGACCTCACCAGGCCAGCCAAGTCAGCGATGATGACTGGGACAACGAGTGGGAAGACATCTCCATGGTGGCCTAGGAGCCAGGCGCGCTGGGAAGTGAGCATACCAGGACCTCGCTGGCTGGGCAGAGGCGGCCAGCAGCTACCTCAGTCCACAGGCTCAGACCTGTTGCTGGGCTCACACGGCGTCTCAGCACACCCCGCCACAGCAAGCTTCTGGAGCCAATAGCCACCCTTGCCCTTATTTAATGTGAACAGGAAGTAAAAGTAATCGTTATTCATTTTCCTTAGATTTCCATTCCTTCCCAAACATCTCCATCAGCTTATGCACTAAGATAACTCCCAAAATGTTATAGAAGGACACTTTGCTTTATGAAGGCAATGGTTCTCTTACTCCCCCAGGTATGTCCAATATTCTACCTTGATATTGTCTGTTCTCTCTTAGACATCAGTCGTAAAATCAAGCATCAATCGGCTGTAAACATTTTTAGATGCCTCTGAACATTTTTATCTAATCCATAATATCCTCCTTCCCTATAATAGTGAAGTGGCTACTTTTTGGTGGTTTCTTTTCTCTACCCTGCTCATAAAATACAAATATTAAAATTATATATTTAGTGACTATAATTCTCGCCAAAACATATGACGTCTTTCAAAGAATATGTAGAGAGACACCAGCATTTATGTGGAAAGCCTATGAGACCCATGAGATTCAAAGTCAGGAGGAACAGCAGCCAATGGTTGTCATCGCATACTACAAACACTAATGTAAAGATATGTTACAAAATAATAGCAACTAAATTTTGTGATGGACAAACTGAAAGGAAATTAACATGTCTGGAAAGTAGTTCCTGTCTAATTAGAATTAATGTTCAAATATTCAGAAATATATTCCAAAGAACTCAATATGTGTTGTAACTATAACAATTTGAAGAAAACCAGGGAGTTCTTAGGTTTAGGGTCTACAAAAAAGAATGACCAATTCTTTTTAAAAGTATTTGTAGTCATGGTGGTTAAAACAATTGGGTTGCATATAAAACAATTCTCAAGCATAACCTGGACACTTTTTTTGGTAAAATTTACAGAAATTGTTCTCCTGTATGCTTAAAGCATACCTCCCTTCACATAATAATGTTGTTTCTACAGAAGATTGGTACCAAATATGGCTTGAATGTCTACCTTTTCAAGAAACCACTACAGAGATGAGAGTTAGTTCATATGATCTAGAGGAATAAAGAGAGAACACTTCCTGATATAATTAGGCTATCATGAGAAACAAATTACTTATAAAAAAGTACCTTTTTGGTGGAGCCTGGAAGGGAGAATCTTTGAATAAACTCGAATTTTGCCTTTCTAGTCCTGAATAGCAAACTGGTGACTAAGGTTGGTAGTCAAGCTACTGAAGTCTGAGGATTCTGTAGCAGTCAGGATGAAGAACCATTGTGATGTCAGTATTCTAAGGGCCATGATAACAGACAAGAAGGCACATGCATTTCTTTCCCTTACACTTAGTGGCTTTAAATTTGAGCCATACATCCTTGTAAGGAATCACATATTTTCACAACCATATATATGCTGATAGCTACTCTTTCGGTAATTCATTACTCTACCCTGCTTATATAATTTAAATATTAAAACATATTATGTGAATATCAAACTGTTCAAAACATATGACATATTGCTCAAAGAATATGTAGATAGACACCAGCTTTTATGTAGAAAGCATTTGTGAGCCATGAGATTAGAGGAGTCAGGAGGAACAGTAGTCAATGGTTATCACACACATCAAACAATAATGTAAAGAAATTTTACAAAAATAATACCAATTCAGTTTCATGATATTAAATATTAAAAGTAAATGAACATATGTGGAAGATAATTCCTTTTTATGAATTAACATTAAATCTTTTAAACTTTTTAAAAAATACAATATATTTAGGAAAAAAATAACAATTTGGGGAAAACTGAAGCATTCATAAATTTTAGGTTGAAGTTTGACCAGGTTACAAGAAAAGTTTGTGTTTTAATGGGTAAAAACAAATTTGATAGTCTAGAAAATACTCCTGTCTCATGTTCATGGTAGGTATTTTTTGAAGACTTATAGAAAGCATTCTCCTGGAAACAAAAAGCATAGCACTCCTTAATAACTTTGTTTCTTTAGGGAATTGGTACTGAATATTGCTACTGAGTAACTTTCCACTAAGAGACTGCCAAGTTAAAAGCTAGTTTTCTAGATCTGGAGAATCAAGATAGAACACTTCCTGATTCCATTAGACTATCATAAGAATCAAATTAGTTATTATATACATACATTTACAGTGTAGCCTGGAATCGAGAACCAATCAATGGATGTGAAATGATCACTTTCCTTCTTGGCACTAAATACCAAACTGAAGACTGCAGTTGGTAAGCCAACCACTGAAGTCTGAGGATTCATTAGTAGCCAGGGTGACAGGCCATTATGATGTCAAGATTCAAAGGCTCATCTATAACTGACAAAGTGACAAGTGCATTTCATGTCCTTCAGTCTTTTGGCTTTAAAATTGTATTCTTTTAACCATCAATTGAAACAGGAATTTTTATTAAATAACATATTTTATAAAAAATATTTGTGACTTTATAGATGATATATGTATCTATCTCTATTTACCTATATATAGGCTTTAAAATTGTAATCTTTTAACCATCATTGAAACATAGGAATTTTTATTAAATAACATATTTTCATAAAAATATGTGTGACATGATAGATGATATATATATATATATATATCTGTAAATAGAGAGATAGAGAAATAGATAGATAGATAGATAGATAGATAGACATCAGTAATAATACCTGTTCAAGGAGAGGAGGAATTATGCCCTGTTTTCTGAGGAACCACCAGACTGATTTCCAGAGTGATTGTACCAGCTTGCAATCCCACCAGCAGTGGTAGAGTGTTCTTCTTTCTCCACATCCTCCCCAGCACCTACTGTCTCATGAGTTTTTGATCTTAGCCATTCTGACTGGGGTGAAAGGAAATCTCAGGGTTGTTTTTTGCAGAAACATGGGTTTCTGCTTTTTGCCTTCCTGCTGGCGGGCTCCCAGTCGTATACAACCCCTTATTTGGGTGGAGCCTGTTGAGTCTTGTGCTTTCTGCATGGATACAGCCTATCAGTAATGCCCACGTGGCTAAGCCTGATTGGCTAGCTATTAGTATTTAAGGGCTTGGCTTATTCTCTCCAGGGGTCAGAAGAAGCTTGTACAGGGATCCCGAGTTAACTGCTTGGAGAAGATCTTCCTGTGTTGCATCATTCTTTGCCAGTGAGGGTGGTCACTACACAGGAGTTTCCCAGATTCTTGATATCAAGCCATTGTAGCAGAACTCACGAATTTCAAGTTCCAGAGGGACACTCTTTGTCAGAGAAAAAAACGAAGGACTCCTCTTCAGGAACAAACTAAATGCTACCAAACACACAGGAACTCTCTAACTTTCTTATACTATTTTCTTCTTCCCCTCTAACACACAGAAATAGAGAAAGAGGCACATAGAATAGATATACATACACACTCAAGTCATGGGGGTGAGGTAAATATCCTAGCACAACATTGAAAAGGTGAAGCTTACTATGATAAACTAACTCCTTGGGATTTACGGATACATTTGCTCATAATATAATTTATATTACTTCTATTTTCATATATTTTCATAAATTATAGAGTTAAGAAGACATCTCTGCTTTTAAGAGACACATTTTCTCTTCTATAAGACCTGGATTCAATTTCTAGTTCTTACATGGATTATTCATAACAATATTTAAATCCAATTTGAAGGGATTCAACAATTTCTGACTTCTGTAAATTTGTACATATATGCATGCAGATAATTTCCTATGCATCTAACAAAAAATAGGGAAATATTTAAGTTATTAATTGGAGGCGTTGTGTCCAATTGTTACTATATATGTTAGGTGTGAGTGTGTGTGTGTGTGTGTGTGTGAGAGAGAGAGAGAGAGAGAGAGAGAACAATTGCTTACATTAGAGCTTATTCTATTTACTCTATACAAATTGAATATTAAAAACTATTTTCATTTCTTGTTTTTTGAGAGGGTATGAAAGGGTTCATTTAACTTATACTTCCTCACTGTAGCCCATTATCAAATGAAGCCAGGACATGAACTCAAATATCACAGAAACCTAGAAGCAGGAGCTGATGCAGAAGCCTGTGAAGGATGCTGTTTATGGTTTCATCATCATGGTAGGCTCAGCCTGCTTTATTTTTCAAAAAAATCATTTATTAATTTTATGTCCCATTCTCAGCCCTTCCTCTCCTCCCTGTACACCTCCATGCAATTCCTCTGTCCATTCCACTTCTGCGTGTCACCGTCCCCCCAACTAGCAGACCCACAGTTTACCCAGAACCAACCACTTGCCCATCAAGTAACTGAGGGACTGGGCACATATTATTACACCGGGGCCAGAAAAGGTGGTCCATTTAGGAGCATGGTATCAAGAGTCAGACAGGCAACAGGCTCATGGGAAGCCCCTAATATAGTTGTTAGAGTCCTGAATGAAGACCAACCTGCTCCTCTGCTACATATGTGTATGCACCTAGTTCCAGCTCATGTTCTCTCATGGGTAGGAGGTCACTCATTAGGATATCCCATGGATCTGAGACAGTTAACAGTGTTGGTTTTCCAGTGGAGTCCCTGTCTGCATTGGGTCTCACAATTCTTCTCCCAGCTTTGCAGTAAGACTCCCCAAAATCTATTTAATGTTTGGGAGTGAGTCTGCCTCTATTTCCATTGGGTGATAGTTCCTCAGAGGTCAGTTAGCATAACTTCCTGTCTGTAAGCATAAAGGAGTATCATTAATAGTTTCATGACTGGCCATTGCCCATGAGGTGGGTCTCAATTTGGGCCAATCATTGGTTGACCATTCCCTCAGTCTCTATCATTGTCTCTGGACATTTTGTAGGCAGGACACATTATATTTTTTTCAGTTTCTGGCTATTATTAATAAAGCTTCTATGAACATAGTTGTGCATGTATCCTTGGGAGATTGTGGAGCATCTTTTAATTATATGGCAAAGAATGATACAGCTGTGTTTTGAGGTGAGACTATTCCCAATCTTCTCACAAACTGACACATTGATTTCCACTAATATATACATATACACCATATATATATATATATATATATATATATATATATGTACATATACATACATATATATATGTATGGTGTATATACACCATATACACGTATATATATATATATGGTGTATGAAACTTGGATTCAGCACTTGTTCAAAAAACAGATTTACTATAAAAATAGATCTATTAAACAGCAAGCACATCTGGGAGCAATCTTTACTAAGTTTAAATGGTACATTCCATTTGACGTCATCACAATTTTAAGATGACCCTATACTCTAAGCCAACTAAGGCAATCCAATTTTGAATATAGGGACAAAAGGAGGAATTGGAATTATAATGGAGGTTATTTTTGTATTATGATAAGTTCCTAAAGGTACAAAGATATACTCAGGCTGACAGATATAGCCTTGGGGAAATTTTTTCAAATTGCTTATAATTTTGCTAATGATATTAAATATCAGACTTGAAAATTTATATGAGGAACAATATATATTTGATAAGTAAGGTTGAAAATACCTAAGATCTACTTGGTTAGGAGTATTTGACTTAAAGGTAGATGTCTGTATGCTTTGTTTGCTAACTTTACTTTGCTTTAGCTGTTTGGGTAAACTGAGTTAGACAAGAAATTATGATATTCTATAATGTTGCACTGTAAAAAGGATCAAGAAAATTTCCCAGGTCCTCTATGCAGTGTATCTATAGTTAAACATTATATTTTGATGCTAAAATATCTCCAGTTTAAATCTTCAACTTAAAATTATAAAGTTCAACAGGGATATAATTATCAACTCTTACTCTTATAAGTGCCACTAATTTGTAAACTGTTATGTCTTTCCTATAAATGACAAACTTTATTTAGCTTCCTGTATGTGTCTTTAAGGTCAATCCTAAAACTAGTAACTACAACAAGTAAAGTTTATTTAAAATCAGGTCTACTTAATAAATGATCCTCAATCTCTTCAGAGCTTTAATTGAGAAATGGGCATGATAACAGTGCATGTGGATTGTGGTAACCACTAGACTGAACTGTGCACATGCCTCTCTCCTGCAGGGCTTTGTCGAGACTGCGGACACTTGTTGCCTCTGCCTTTTCAAATAAGTTCAGTTTTCCCTAGTGTATTCTCTCTACAGGAAACCCTCTTAGACATTCTGGTTCTGGGAGCTGAAAGTCCATGCTGCCTTGAGCAGCATCAGAAGAGTTAATGCTTTCCTTCAGGACAGCCAAAGACTGGCCAAAGAAGCCAGCTTGTTGACCATGGAAGCCAGGACAAATATCTAGGTAGCCTGCAAGTCTTCATAAATTTAGTTTAAACAGAGACCATTTGGATTATACTTCCTTCTACAATTTATTCTTTTCAGAATTTTGAGCATATGGATTTATGAACTGTAGTTATAACAGGGCAAACACATGAGCTTATTTACCAAGACACTAGCTGCCTTGTTAATTCATATAACTGGGGCTCCTACCTACAGTATTCTGTGAAAATGTAGGCCTCATGCTGAGAAAGGCAAACACATTCTAGCTTGCTGAAATAGTTCCCTCTTAAAGAGACAAACTCATAAAATGTGTTTCAATGTAATTATTTTACTCTTTTTTATTTAAAGTTGTTGCTTTGCAATGACTGATTTCAGTTATCAGACATCTGGGTTACCTGGTAAATGATTGGATGAAAAGGATTCTAGCTCAAGTAAGTTGTGAGGGTCTAAAAAGTAGCTTAAGATGTGTAAATACAAATTGTACAGTTCTCAGGAAGTAAACGTTTAAATAATTAGTGATGGTCTGAAACATTTTATTAAGAAGTGTAAATGAAAGTTATAAAAGTATAAAAAAGTGACTAAAAGTAATACTATTTCAGATTTCCTCTCTTATCTATGCTATTGTCAGATGAAAACTTCAAAAATTAACAATTTTAGTTTGAATAAATGGAGTTCTAATAAGCTGTTAATGTCGGACTGGCAAAGAAATCTTCAGGCTTTTAAAATATTGATGTTATTGGCCTGGAATAGTGATAGATATTTTTAATCCTGGAAGTGGAGGCAGAGGCAGGCAAATCCCTTAGATGGAGGCCAGCCTGATCTACACTGAGAATTACTATGTAGGGCTACAAAGTGAGATTAAAACACACACACACACACACACACACACACACACACACAGAGAGATTATTATTAGGATCACTAAGTTATAACTTTTAAAATTTTTAGGATGTCTTCTAAATATAGACCTAAGCATTATTGTATTAAAACTTAATTAAAACTTCAGAGAGTTGACATTAATACATCTAAGGTCAATGGACTCCATAGAACCAACCTTGTCAATTAATAAAATATTTTCCCCTGCCTATTGTCTATTCCAGAGGTTAGATTTCTTACATCCTCCTCCTCTCTGTACCCTCAGTTGCTGTTTTATAGCCTGGAAGTTCTTTCTGAAGAAGCCTGTATTATAAGTCTGTTATTGAGAGTCTATGAACAGAATGCTGTTTCCCTCTTTATGGACATGGATTATGTCATTCATTTAGCCCCATCACAATGGAATGCATCCTGTGTAAGTGTTCACCACGCAGTCTCAGCCCTGAAAACAAACACACTCAATTATAACTAGGGTAAAGTGCTTATGAAGTGGTTGTTTCATGATTGGCAGCTGACATTGTGGATCCTACAATTAGTTAAAATAGTTACATTTTGTTACATTTGGAAAACCATAAACTGTGAAATCAAGGGAAGGAATCATCTACATTAATCATTTTGGAGCCAAGCATAACTTGATTATAATTGCATTCTATAGCCATTTTCCAATTCGTAGTAAATATCTTTCAAATACATCTAAATGTGTTATTATTTCTCTTTCCCCTGAACAGTAAAAATTAGCAAATCTTCATGGAGTGAATAATTCACGAAAATCAGTCAGTGATATACACAAAAGAGTAAAACAGCAACCATAATGTATCTAAATATCATTTTATCTTATGCATGTTATCTTGGCTCCTCATCTTAATCACAATCTATCTATGTTTTTCTATCTGTAAGGTCCAAAATAAGAAGGCAGAGATAATTTTTTTATTTTAACATTATTACTTATGCCTCAGGTAGCTTTCAGCTGACTCAGAAAGAAAACAGAGACAGGTTGGAGGTTGGCTTAGTGATTAATAGCATTGGTTGTTTGTCTGGAAGACCTAGGTTTGATATCTAGCACTGAAAGGATAACTCTGTACTGCCTCTAACTTCCTTTATTTTCAAGGGACTTGGAAACGATCTTTGGACTTCTGTAGCCAATACATATGTACTAAACACTCCCCCCCCCACACACTCACAGACATACAGTCAGACACACACACAGACACACGCATTAATGCATAACACTTACACTTGTATAACCAAGAAGGTAAAAATAATTTTAATATCTTTACTGAAAATAAGCTACAGCAATAGTGACACAAAAGATGTGTGTGTGGGGGGTAACCAAACAATCTGAGTTCCGGCCATGTCATATGAGATGGAATCCCCTGTACGTGTTACAGCAGGGATAGAAAAGTAACCTGGCAATCAGAAGGTAAGGAATTCTACAGAGTCACACAGCCCCAAAATCTCACACAAAACTTTTATTGGGAAGGAAAAACTCAGAGGGCTGTGTGGAGAGAATATCTTCTATGTGTATGGATGATGCACCTGTCAATTAAAATTTGATGGCCTATAGCTTAGGCCCAATGTAGGAGGTGGGGCATAAGGAGGCAGAAAGGATTCTGGGAGAGTGTCCAATGGAAGATTCGCCTGGGAAAATGTGGCAAAACAGGCCCATGTTATCTGAGCGAAGGTAAATAGACACACAGCTGAATATGAATTAGAATAAATGGGTTAATTTTTGTTATGATCAAGTCAGAAATGAGTCTAATTATATGACCAGTGTATTTGTAAATATATTTTGAGTTTGAGTCTTCTTCCTGAGAGCATAGGGATGGGAGGATGAACCAAACTTAACTTCATTTGTGGTGACTGCCTCTGCTCAAATGCAAAGCATCAAAGAACTTAATACACGACAGGGATATAAACCTGTTTTGGGGGTTGGGCAAAGAGCTTTCCAGGGTAGGGATTGATGCAATTTCGACTTCTGTGCTTGGGCTACTCTGTAAGGATAGAGTGTGGCTGGGGAGAGTGAGGCTGGCCTGTAGGGCAGTTAGAGTGTTCTCTCTGTGGAACTTAGCAGTTGGAGGTGCTCAGGGGAGGAGCTTAGTCTCTCCTGAGCCTCAAGAGATTTACACACATCAGACACTGCTTATGGGGCTAGGAAAAGGAAACTAGATATTCAGAATATTTAAGTTAATATCAACCCTACAAATCTAAAAATAAATACACACATGAATACAAGTAAAATGAATCCCTTTTAGCATATTCTGCTATACTCATAGATCAGTGCCTTATTCAGCCATCACAGAAGATTTCTCCTGCATCTGATGTCAACACTTGCAAATCCCACAGTCAGAAATTATGTAGACAGAAAACCAGAGAAACAGATAGGCAGACCTACAAACAGACAGAAACACACACACAGTGAGAGAGAGAGAGAGAGAGAGAGAGAGAGAGAGAGAGAGAGAGAGAGAGAGAGAGAGAGAACAGCACACAATTCAAATGAGATATCTCCATTAAACACCCATCATTGGAGGAACTCAGGGAACCCTGAAGTAGAAAAATAAGTAGACATAGTGTAATTGTCAGAAGAGACACTAGACATATGAAGACCAAAGCCTTCTAAGTAAACAGATCAAAGCTTATTTGTACTTACTGAGACTGAGACAGCAACTACATGGTCTACAGGATTCTACAAACAAGTCTTTTCCAAACACAGCTTTCAATTTAGTATTTTTAGGTGACTCTTGAATGTGTAAATATATGTCTCAGAGTCTTTTGTCTTCTCCTAAGCTCTTTTCTTCTTTTGGTTTGCTAATTCATAATTTCTTGTGATTTTCTGTTTGGCAGCCTAAGTTTCATCCCCAAATTATAAAGGTTAAAGGAGAGAACCCCCTTCCCAATGTTGTCTGCTGACCTCCATACTTCATACCATTAATGCTCCATACCAAACAAGCATACAAACAAACAAACAAACAAACAAAGAAATGTTAAATATCTTAGATGAGGGTTAGAGAGATGCTTTAGTGATTTAAGAGCATGCACTGCTCTTGCAGAAGACCCGGTATTAATTTCTAGCACCTTTTCAGCTGGCTCACAACTGTAAAAGTAGAGCAATCGAGAAGTGGGGTGCCAGAAAAGGTGAAATCATTTGAAATGTAAATTAAAAAATATATTGAATAAAAAAAGAGCAAAGTGAAGGTAGGGTTTTGATTCTGTCAATTGTATGACCCATCGCTGGATTTCAGATTTGTAAATTTTGTCCTTTCCCACCTGTTCAAAACCAACAAATGTTAAGTATCTTAGGTGAGGGATAGAGAGACACTTTAGTGATTAAGAGCATGTACTGCACTTGCAGAAGGACTGAATTTAATTTCTAGCATCTCAACTGGCTCACAATTGCAAAAGTAGAGCCATCACAAAAGGAACACCTGAGATTGTCTTCTGTACTCCACATTTGCATCTTGTGAGCACATCCACCTATTTTGTGGTGGCATTACTTACTTTGTATGAAGGTGTGCATTAATTTTCAATTGTAAAATCTGTACTGACAAAGAGCAAACTGAGGGCAGGATTTTTTTTTTGAGACATGGTTTCACTGTATAGCCCTGGCTGTCCTGGAACTCACTCTGTAGACCATGCTGGCCTTGAACTCAGAAATCCACCTGCCTCAGCCTCCCAAAGTGTTGGGATTACAGGCGTGCACCACCCCAGCCTGGCAAAGGCAGGATTTTGATACTGTCATTTTTATGACCCATCACTGGGTTTCAGTCTTGCATATTTTGTCCTTTCCCACCTGTTCAAAACATGAATGCTATCGCCTGATGGCAACCCAAAAGGTGTTCTGGCACTGTCTTACTGCTAATTGCTAATAATATATATCTGACAACCAATAGTTGGGTCAGAAATTACTGGGGTTGACCAGGGGAGGATAGAGACAAAAGGGACAAAGGCAGATGCAGAAGTATCAAGAGATACTGATGGAGACAGAAGATAGGAAAAAGAGCTGTAAACAGACATTTAGAAGCGCGTCGATAGGTAGATTGTTGAACAACTTGAAGTAAGTTTAATTGAGATAGCTGAGAGTCTGTCCAATCAAAATGCCTACAGCCTTGACCTATACAGAAATCTCTGTGATCTTTATAAGTGTGTCTGTGAAAGACCTCTTTTTCCCCCCCGTGCACTCAACAATGCATATCTCTAAAACAGCATGTGTTGCAGCTTCTTGGGTGTATGGAGGACTAAGCTGAGAAATAGACACTTTCAGCATTTTTCCACAGAGAATCCAGGGAAGCATCCATCCATCTTCTGAAGATCATGGACCCTTCAGGCTTTTCAAGTTCATCCCAGCCTTTTCACATCTCTCTCTTGCTTGGATGCCCTTTGAGCTGCAGTAAAAGGATCCCAGGGCAGCAGTAGAGTCCCTGAAAGGTTCTTTGCTTTATTCTTTTAGGCTATATGCTTACAGGCAGGAACAGCACACACAGAACAAAGAACAAATGGATGAATGTTAACATCTGCAAGTATATGCTCACACTCATGAAGACCCTCATTTGTATACAGACTCATATATTGCACATAAGTGGAGAAACCTCCTGTGATGTAAAGGCACATGTAAGCACACATACTTCACCTGGTATTTTTATAATTGTATGGCCATTTTTTACTGTGCACAAGAGAAACTGTCCCTTGTCTCTATGAAATCAGGCTTGGGTGTTAGTTCATAAAAACTGTGGCATCCACTGCTTCCTCCTTTTCCTGGTCTTCCATCATAATGTGTGGGACACCAACCGCTGCCTAATCATGTTCTCTCTTTCAGATACTGCTGAATGAAATTGCTAAGAGTCCTGGAATGTCAAATGCACAACCAGTGTGGTGGCCAGTGTTACAGTCATCTATCAAGAAAGTCAGGGAGGGGAGAGGCACTCAATAATAACTGACAGGCATTCCACTTCTTCATTCAGCTTAGAATATCTGTCTCCTTAGGTGGCTCCAGTCAATCTGTGGAGAACTTCATTCTTCTGCTCCCACTAAATCTCTATTGACTATAGAAACGTAAGTGGCCAGAGAGAGAGCAGGGCATTGACCTATGTTGTGTGCAATACGATTTTGTTTATTGTCACCTGTGTCTTTGCCTACCTATGTATAATCTTTTAGCTTCTAGCAGCTACATTAATGATTTGTGCATTTTGGTGCTCCAGAACTTGAACATGCTATATCACTAACTCTGGCCTAAATGGAACATCAACATTATTGTCACCCAAAGCTCTGTGAAGCTGATGCAAGAAAATCATGTCACTAGCCTGCCTTAAATAGATATTCTATCTCAAAAAAGCATGATTTTTATTCAGAAATGGCATTATACCTGGCATCTCACAGACTACAAATGCCAGCTATTATGATAACAGGAAAATGTCAGCAGCAGGGAGGAGAACCAGCTCTATAAGTGTGTTAGCGAAAGCACTTGAGCAGTTCTCTGCTTGTTGATGGAGAAGTACCAAAACTCCTCCTCTCCTATCTAGAAATTCCTTTACTTGGGACCAGGTCTCACTATATAATCAAAACAGGTGAAAAGTCATGGTATATTTTTGCCTCTATCCAAAGTACCAAGACTTCACATATAAGTCAGCATGGCCAAAACGCTTTTGCATTTTTCTTCAGAACGACTTACTTAATTACCTTGAGCCTCAGTGAAAAGGAAAGATATTAGCAAACTTCTACATAAAAGTTCATCAAGCCCAGGACATTTATTCCTTTCTCATTGCTCAATTTCCTCATTCCAGACACTGTTCCTTCAGACACTGTTTAAATTTGGCATTTAACTCAGTCAAAAACATATGTACATAAAGTTTATCCCATTCAGGCTAAACTCCCAGAACACATACTGAGGGACCTGTACTCAGGACAATAAACTATAGGAAGATTGGCATGTTTCCTATCTCCTCTTTTCTCCTTCAGGTCCTCACTTGCAGTCCCAAGATTTCTCTAGAAAACTCATTCAGTAGCCACAACATGAATGCTATTATGCTTTCTCTGGTGCAAATCAGGGAGAGCTAATGGATGAGGATAAAATCCATATGCACCTGTTTAAATTTTTCCATTTTCTCCATCTCTTGGTGTTATTTTCAGTCACAATAAGCTTCCCTTAAAACTCTAAAGTCTCTGCTTCCCCATGTTTCCCTGTCCAAATCCACAGCTTACATTCCCTTGAGGGACGTGTCTCAAATCTGAGCAAACCTAGGGTATCTCATGAGCAGGTAAACTGTTATAGAGTCCCATGTTTACACATTTCTATCTTTCTTGCTTGTATAGAAAACTTTCTGTGTGAATATTTCAACAACATGTAGGTATATGCATTCCTGATGAGATCCAGGGTTGCCACAATAAATTACAACTAGAGTACTAAGACTTGTGAGCCAACATATGGGTGCTGAGATCAAATAAGATCCGTAGATTTAGTGCTGTTCTTTTTAGTACTGAGCCTTGTTTGGAGCTCCATTTACCATCTTTAAAGTAAGTGGTGCTCTGGAGAGCATGAACAATTTGTTTACTCCTCATTCTTTAATCTGGGAACATTTAAAATGATGACCTGGACCCTTAGCATAAACTTTTACTATATTATCACCTCACTTTAAACTCTGCACTGGTCTGCAACAATTTGGGCTCAGGGTTGAGTGGTATCCGTGTCTACAGGACCGACTATGATATGAAAAGACATGTCTGTCTACTAACACCAAAAACAAGAAGGATAGGAGATCATACAAGGGAAGGATATAATAGAAGTGAAAAACAGAGTTTGTCTAGGACAGATGTGGAATGGAATGTAAGCATTGCAAGAAGGACACAGATTCTCGTCCTGTTCTCCTCTTGCCAGAGACATCCAAGAAGCCAGTGGTAAGAAAGCCTTGCACTGTAGGGATGGAACAGCCATCAGTGTGGCTTCCATGTTAAATTGTATGTAATTTGGAACTCTAAAAAGACTTCAAAGCCCAAGCTGAAGACCATAATTCTTAAGGAAAAGGGGGAATCCACTGGAGAAGATACAGCAAGGTTCTTTAACTAATATTGATTATGACCAAAGAAATTCAAGCTCAGGTGTGAGAATTCCACTATGTACTTTTATTTGGGGAAGCCTAGAGCTACAAGAACAATATAAGCTAGTACTGTTTCTCTTGGTTGCAGACCAGAAGTAGATGGTAAGAACCTACTGTTGTAGACATCACAGTTCGGTGTTGGCAGATAGAGAAATCATCTGAGACTGGCAAGCTTCTTCCCTGGTGCCTATAACTGTCTGTGCAGTATGGTGCTATGCGTAGTGTTGGGAGAAAAGTCATTTTATGACAAGTAGTGGCTTCTTTTTGCTATAATGCTGACCTGATGGGAAGGATATGCCTATAGATGCAATCATGGAACTATTGCTATAATAGTAACCAACAATTTCTGGTTGAATATTTGGCCATTTCACAGGATGGAATCCATGCCTGAAATTTGAGGGAAATATCAATGTGTTGTGATTAGCTTCACTTGTGCACAGGGCCAAAGTCAGAGGCATTGAAGGGAATAGTTTTCCACATTCAGGTCATAGTGAGTTTCTTTCTGTGAGTCTGTCACCAACAGTGAGTTTGTTGTGTCATCCCTTGTTCAGGAGAGTAACTTTGTGTGAGGTAGACACAAACCCTAGCCTCAGTGGCCAGGTCATTAACAATTCGGGGAAATCAAATGGTGTAGCAAACATGTTCAGGCAAGTACGTTTCTACCTCTAGGCCAGACAGATTTTCCTGGTATATTATGATGTGTTTTGTGGCTAGATTGGTCAGTCAGGAGTATGGCCATCAGTGCAACTTGGTTGCAGAACTGGACAGACTGGAGCAGGAGACATGGTGCATGAAGAATAGAGAAAGGCTTCCTAGTCTTATTTATGTTATATAAATGTAACAATTTCCGCAGGGCTGTAGTCATTTCCTCTTGCCTTCCAAGGTTTGAGAGGTGGTCACTTGGTTACCAAAGTTCTTTTCACATCTGTGATGAACTGCAGATTCAATATGCAGTGAATATCAAAGTACAACTGTCGCTGATTTAATGGTATAAGCCTCAATTGGCATCCTCAAAGGTTCTTCTGGGAGCCTAGCAGACACAGTAGGATCTTTTTCTGGAAATATATCTTTTTCAGTTTCGCATGATGGGGTACCAGAGGATAATAGAGTCTCATGTAGAGAAACATCATGTTATGCAGTTTGTATTAGAATTTGAATATTGGTGGTAGAATCATCTCAGATTAAAATCAACCCAAAAGAAAGTTTCTCTTGAGTCAGAAAATTATCTGAATTATTTAAAAATCAATTAATCATTCAGGGTAACACTTTGAGTAGATGAGAAATATAGACCAATATCTGGGACCTTTGAGATATTTCTCTTTTGCAGTTGATTAGTTAGTGCTGGACTTACAATCTGTCCCATATTGACTTTGCAGCAGGTGAGGCAGAGCAGCTTTGGGTGCACTGGCGCACAGCCAAAAATTTTGTCTTAACCTCTTAATAAATATGCTATATAAAACAAAGAATTTCTAATTGCTATGAACTCCTCATAATCTATTCTATCTTTAAATAAACCATATATATATATATATATATATATATATATATATATATATATATATATATATATATATATATATATATATATATATATATATATTTCCCTTTCTGGGCACTGTATATAATCATAGTATACCTTCTATCCACACCAGTGCATCTAAATGACTTAGATCCAATATACATGACATAAAAGCATTATGCATAATACCCATTGAATATACAGATCGTGCAGAGAAGTAGGCACTTCCCAATAACCCGACTCCAGATCTGGGGCATCTGCCAAACTTTTCTCACTACAACAGGTATTGAAACCACAGATAAAGTCATAAACTAAAAATAGAATCTATTTTCACACGTCTACATAATGATGCTACAGACAGAAAATAATATATGTGTCTTATAAAAGAAATATTACATTTTATTAGGTCTCAGTTTTTTATGATCAGGAGAAAAATGCAAAATGTGTACACATATACATTCACATTTATGTGGACACACACACATATATATATATATATATATATATAGAGAGAGAGAGACCGATATTGGATCTTTCTGGATACAAAGAAAACACACAGTTATCACTTGCTGATATTAGCCCAAAAGCTCAGAATACCCAAGATACAACACACAGACCATATGAAGCTCAAGAAGAAGGAATACAAATGTTTGGGTACATTGATGCTTATTGAAAGGTGGATCAACACACTGATGGCTTACAACCAACCCATATACTGAGCATAGGCTCCTCAATGGAGCAGCTAGAGAAAGGACCCAAAAAGCTGAATAGATTTTAATCCTCACAGAAGGAACAAGTACCAACCATTATGCCCAGAGCTCCCAAGGTCTAAAATACCAAACAAAGAGAACCCATGGCTCCAGCTACTTTTGTAGCAGAGGATGGCCATTTCAGACACCAATGAGAGGAGAGGCCATTGCTCCTATGAAGGCTTGATGCCCCAGTGTAAGGGAATGCCATGTCAGGAAAGTGTATGTGTGGGATTGTTTGTAAACAGGGAGGGCAGATGGGATAGGGGATTTTTGGAGGGGTAACAAGGAAAGGTAATACCATTTGAAATGTAAATAAGGGAAATAGATACTAACAAATAAACAGAAAACAAACAAGCAAAAAAGTACAGAACCTAATCCTGAGAATCCTCAGTAGGCAATAAAACCTTTGAGTAATTTGAGCACTTTGAATCACAGCATTGTAAGTGACTTTCTTGGGTCTGACTGTTTGAGCACAGAGTGCAATGCAGTCTAAAGACTAACTGATAAGGGCAATGACCTGTTTTATCTAATCCCAGTGGCAATATAAATGAAAAGTGATATATGACCACTTAGGTGAAAACATTTGAGAATCATTACTATAAACCCAATAGTGACATTTACATTTTAAATTTTTCTCTCATAATTCCATGTAAATTATTTGTTGTTCCTGTAGAGAAAGATCCTTTATTCACTAAACTCCGTTGGTCTGATTGCCTAGGTATCAATAGTTTCCCACCTATCACAAGATAAACAAGAATCTAGGAAAGGAGATCCTTTCCTTCCCTGGGATTTAATGTTATATTACATTAATGTGAACACACTTCCCAGGGAGGATGTTGATGTGACAGGTGAAGAGAAGATCAAGATTAGTCTTTCAGTCATTTTTATCTCAGATAAATCTCTGTGCAGGATTAGATGTAAAAGGACTTCAACCTCATTGCTGAGAAAGTCTCAAGCCTCCTCTCTCAACACTGCTGTTGTCATTGGACTCTGAAGTATCACTAGACCACACATTCAGTTGTGCTTGTAGGATCATAGGATCTTTCAGCGCATTCCTCCAAAGATTTCTAAATTTAGCTTATAATTCCATGCGCAAAAAATCTGTCATAGGATATGATGTATTACTGAGAAAATAAATATTATGGGTTATATTAAACTGTTGAGTAACTGTAGTTAAAACAGTCTCATACATTTATTATAAAATACATAGAACTTTAAATGTCTTAACACAAGCCAATGATAAATGGTTGAAGTAATTGATTTGCTAATTCAGCTGATTTCAAGATTCCATAATTTGTAAATTTGTTAACTCTTAATATTGTATCTAACTAATGTTTGGAAGTGATAATTTTCATTTAAATTATTTTTAAAAAATTAATATTGAAATATGAGTCAGAAATTCTAATTTTAGACTTTTGATATTCAAATGTGTATCAATAAATCATTCAAGGATAACTGAGATACTTCAAATAAATTCTGTTATGTATGTTGACACATTTTATTTCTTTGTTCTTCAGATAATTGACAGCTATACCCATTCTATTACTTGTCTCTTTGAAACATTGCAGCAATAAACAAATATGTTTAAGTATTCCTGTGAAATTATTTTGACAACAGTTCTCTAGCCTTTTGGCCAGAAATTGCAGCTAATGAGAATTTCTTCCTGGGATAATTAATTTCCCTGAGCACTCTCTTTTCAATTAAAGTTGAATAAAGGAATATAATAATAAATAGGGACTGTTAAATATGTTTGGATGATTTATACACTTTAAAGTTGACTGGAATCATCTAAGAAATCATAGAAGCATATTTCTGTTTGTATGTGTTAGAGACTTTCCAAGGGGTATTAACAGATGCAGGTGTTCCACTCTGAATGTGGGAAGTGTGTTTCCCTTGACCTGGAAGCTGAGTTTGAATAAACAGTAGCAAAGGAGATGGCCACCAGAGGAGTGCATCCCTTCTTTTTTGCCTTTCTACAAGGCTAAAATGTACTCCAGAATACTCTACTCCCAGTCATGATGAACATAATCTTCCTCCTATTGGAATGCAAACTGCTATATCTCCTTGGAACCTTTCTCTAACTCCTCTATTGGGGACCCTTTGCTCAGTCCAATGGTTGGCTGAGAGAATTCCCCTCTGTATTTGTAAGGTATTGGCAAGGTCTCTCATGACACTGCTATACCAGGCTCCTGTCAGCTAGCATTGTTGTCATGCACAATAGTGTCTGGGTTTGGTAACTGTATATGGGATGGATTCCTATTTGGGGGCAGTCACTGTAAGGTCATTCCTTCCTTCTCTGCTTGACACTTTGTTTCTATATTTCCTCCCATGTGTATTTAGTACCCCTTTGAGAAGGATCAAAGTTACCATACTTTGGTCTTCCTACTCCTTGAGCTTCATGTGATCTGTGAATTATATCTTGAACATTCTGAGCTTCTGGCTAATATCAAATTATCAGTGAATATATATCATGGGTGTTCTTTCCTGATTGAGTTACCTCACTCAGGATGATATTTTCTAGTTCCATACATTTGTCCGAGAATTTCATGAATTCATTGTTTTTAATAGCTGAGTAGTACTCCATTGTGTAAATGTACCACATTTTCTTTATGCATTCCTGTGTTGAGTTACATCTGGCTTTTACAAGCTTCTGGGTATTAAAAGAAGGCTGCTGTAAACATAGTGGAGAATGTGTCCTTATTATATGTTGTAGCATCTTCTCATATCTGCCCAGTAGTGGTCTAACTTGGTCCTCAGGTACCTCAGGTACTATGTCCAATTTTCTGAGGAACCACAAAACTGATTTCCAGAGTGGTTGTACCAGCTTGCAATATGACTAGAAATGGAGGAGTGTTAAACTTTCTCCACATCTTTACTAGATTCTTTTATCACCTGAGTTTCTGATCTTAGCCATTCTGACTGCTGTGAGGCTGAACCTTAGTTGTTTGGATTTTATTTCTTGGTGACTAAGAATGTTATACATTTCTTTAGATGCTTCTCAGCCATTAGATATTCTGTAGCTGAGAATTTTTTGTTTATATCTTTAATCCATTTTTTTAATCTTTTTTTTAATTCGATATATTTTTATTTACATTTCAAATGATTTCCCCTTTCCTAGCCCCCCCACTCCCAAAAAGTCCCATAAGCCCCCTTCTCTCCCCCTGTCCTCCCACCCACCCCTTCCCATTTCCCCGTTCTGGTTTTGCTGAATACTGCTTCATTGAGTCTTTCCAGAACAAGGGGCCACTCTTCCTTTCTTCTTGTACCTCATTTGATGTGTGGATTATGTTTTGGGTAATCCAGGTTTCTAGGTTAATATCCACTTATTAGTGAGTGCATACCATGATTCACCTTTTGAGTCTGGGTTACCTCACTTAGTATGATGTTTTCTAGCTCCATCCATTTGCCTAAGAATTTCATGAATTCGTTGTTTCTAATGGCTGAATAGTACTCCATTGTGTAGATATACCACATTTTTTGCATCCACTCTTCTGTTGAGGGATACCTGGGTTCTTTCCAACACCTGGCAATTATAAATAGGGCTGCTATGAACATAGTAGAGCATGTATCCTTATTACATGATGGGGAATCCTCTGGGAATATGCCCAGGAGTGGTATAGCAGGATCTTCTGGAAGTGAGGTGCCCAGTTTTCGGAGGAACCGCCAGACTGATTTCCAGAGTGGTTGTACTAATTTGCAACCCCACCAGCAGTGGAGGAGTGTTCCTCTTTCTCCACACCCTCTCCAACACCTGCTATTTCCTGAATTTTTATCTTAGCCATTCTGACTGGTGTAAGGTGAAATCTCAGGGTTGTTTTGATTTGCATTTCCTTAATGACTAATGAAGTTGAGCATTTTTTAAGATGCTTCTCCGCCATCCGAAGTTCTTCAGGTGAGAATTCTTTTTTTAACTCTGTACACCATTTTTTAATAGGGTTGTTTGGTTTTCTGGAATCTAACTTCTTGAGTTCTTTATATATATTGGATATTAGCCCTCTATCTGATGTAGGATTGGTGATCTTTTCCCAATTTGTTGGTTGCCGATTTGTCCTCTTGATGGTGTCCATTGCCTTACAGAAACTTTGAAATTTTATGAGGTCCCATTTGTCAATTCTTGCTCTTAGAGCATACGCTATTGGTGTTCTGTTCAGAAACTTTCTCCCTGTACCGATGTCCTCAAGGGTCTTCCCCAGTTTCTTTTCTATTAACTCCAGAGTGTCTGGCTTTATGTGGAGGTCCATTTCTAATAGGGCTATATGTTTCTTGGGAATCTAACTTTTTGAGTTCTTCGAATAAATTAGATATTATCTCTCTCCTGGATGTAGGGTTGATAAACATCTTTTCCTAATCTGTTGGTTGAAATTTTGTCCTATTGATAGTGTCCTTTGCCTTACAGAAGCTTTGCAATTGTATGAGGTCCCATTTGTCAATTTGTGGTCTTAAAGCACAAGCTATTGGTGTTCTTTCCAGGAAATTTTCCTCTTTGCCTATTGCTTGAGGCTCTTCCCCATTTTCTTTTCTATTAGTTTCAGTGTATCTGATTTTATGTAGAAGTCTTTGATCAACACTGACCTGAGGTTTGTACAAATGGATAAGTATGGATTGATTTGCATTCTTCTACATGGCAATCACTAGTTGAAGCAGCAACATTTCATGACAAAACTGTCTTTTTTCCACTGAATGATTTTAGCTCCTTTGTGAAAGATCAAGTGACCATAAGTGTGTGGCATCATTTCTGGGTCTTCAATTCTATTCCAACGATCTACATGCCTTTCACTTACTAATACCATACAGATTTTGTCACAATTGCTCTGTAGTATAGCTAGAGGTCAGGGATGGTGTTTCTGCCAGAATTTTTTTTAGTGTTTAGAAAATTTCCCCTCTCCTGTGTTTTCTGTTAGTCTGATGAAAATCGCAAATAGCTCTTTCTAGGTCTATGAAGAATTGAGATGGAATTTTGATGGAAATAGCATTGAATCTTAAGATTGCTTTGGGCAAGATGGTTACTTCTACTATAATTACCCTGCCTGCCAATCCATTAGCACGGAAGATCTTTCTATCTTCTGAGACTTTCATCATTTTTTTTCTTCGGAGACTTAACGTTCTTGTAATACAGATCTTTCCATTCAGCAGAGGAAAGCCACTGATTTGAGTTAATGTTGTATCCAGCCACTTTGCTGGAGTTGTTAATCATGTTTAGGTATACTTTGGTGGAATTTTTGGGTTACTTAATTATACTGTCATATCATCTGCAAATAGTGATATTTTTATCACTTTCAAATTTCTATTACTTTGAACTCTTTTTGTTGTCTAATTGCTCTAGCTAATACTTCAAGTATAATATTGAATTAGTATGGAAAAGGTGGTTAGCCTGTTCCAGTGCTTTATTTTAGTGGGATTGTTTCAAGTTTCTCTCCATTTAGTTTGATGTTGCCTATCAGTTTGCTGTATATTGCTTTTACTATGTTTTGTTATGGACCATAAATCCCTGGCCTTTCCAAGACTTTATCATGAATGAGTGTTGGATTTTGTCAAATGCTTTCTCAGCATCTAATGAAATGATCATATGATTTTTTACTTTGAATTCGTTTATATAGTGCATTAGCTTGATAGATTTCCTTATATTGAACGTTTCCTCCATCCATAGGATAAAGCCTATTTGATCATGATGGATGATTTTTTGATTTGTTCTTGGATTCAATTTGCCAGAATTTTATTGAGTATTTTTACATCAATATTCATAAATGAAATTAGTCTTAAGTTTTTCTTCTTTGTAGTGCCTTTGAGTGGTTTAGGTGTCAGAGTAATTGTAACTTCATAAAACTAATTGGGTAGTGTTCCTTCTATTTGTATTTTGTGGAATAGTTTGGAGAGTGTTGGTATAAGGTCTTCTTTAAAGTTCTGATAGACCTCTGTACCCATCTGGTCCTGGGCATTTCCTGGTTGGGAGACTATTGCAGACTGCTTCTATTTCACTAAGGGTTATAGGATTGTTTAGATAGTTTATCTGATCATGATTTAACTTTGATAACTGGTGTTTGTCTAAGAAATTTTCCACTTCTTCCAAATTTTTCCCTTTTGTTGAGTAAAGGCTTGTGTAGTAGGATCTGATGACTTTTTGGATTTCCCCAGTTTCTGTTGTATGGCTCTCTTTTCCTTTATATTTTTGTTAGTTGTGATATGTCTTTGTGCCCCCTATTATTCAAGCCAATAGTTTCTCTATCTTGTTGATTTTCTCAAACAACCACTCCTCGATTGGTTGATTTTTTTCATAGTATTTGTTTCTATTGGTTTTCTTTCAGCTTTGAGTTTGATTATTTTGTGCTGTCTACTCCTTTTGGGTGTATGTACTCCTTTTTGTTCTAGAGTTTTTAGATGTGCTGTCAAGCTGCTAGTGTATATTCTCTCCAGTTTCTTTTTGGAGGCATTTAGAGCTATGAGATTTACTCTTAGGGCTGCTTTCATTGTGTCCCATACGTTTTTGTATGTTGTGGCTTCATTTCATTAAATTCTAAAAGTCTTTGGATTCTTTATTTCTTTCTTGACCAAGTTATCATTGAGGAGAGGGCTGTTCAGTTTCCACATGTATATGGGCTTTCTATTACATTTTTCGAAGATCAGCCTTAATCATTGGTGATCCGTTAGGAAGCATGCAATTATTTTAATCTTCTTGTATCTGTTTAAGCCTGTTTTGTGCCTGAATATATGGTCAGTTTTGGAGAGGTTACCATGAGATGCTCAGAAGAAGGTATATTATTTTGTTTTAGGATAAAATATGCTATAGATATGTTAGAACCATTTAGTAAATAACTTCTGTTAGTTTCACTGTTTCTCTGTTTAGTTTCTGTTTCTATGATCTGTCCATTGATGATAGTGGTGTGTTGAAGTCTCCCACTATTATTGTGTGAGGTATAGTGTGTGCTTTGAGCTGTAGTAAACTGCACTTTATGCGCGTGGATACCCTTGCATTTGGGGCATAGATGTTCAAGGTTTAGAGTTCTTCTTGGTATATTTTTGCTTTGATGAGTATAAAGTGTCCTTCCTTATCTTTTTTGATAACTTTTAGTGGGAAGTCGATTTTATTGGATATTAGAATGGCTATTACAGCTTGGTCCTTGGGACCATTTGCTTGGAAAATTGTTTTCCTTCCTTTGAATTTTAGGTAGTAATCTTTTTCACTGAGGTGGGTTTCTTGCCTGCCATTCAATATTGGGACATGTTTTTGTATCCTGTCTGTTAGTATATTTTTATATATATATATATATTTTTAGTCTATGTATTTTTATTGGCTGATTGAGTCCATTGATACTAAGAGAAAAGGAAAAGAGATTGTTGTTTCCTGGTATTGTTCTTGTTAAAAGTGGAGTTATGTTTATGTGGCTTCCATCGTTTGGTTTCTTAATAGGAGATTACATTGTTGCTTTTCTCCATCGTTGTGATGGAGTTTTCTATTAATTATCCTTTGAAGGACTGGATTTGGTAAATGATATTGTGTAAATTTGGTTTTGTCATGGAATACCGTGATTTCTCATCTATGGTAATTGAGAGTTTTGCTGGGTATAGTAGTCTAGGCTGTCATTTGTGTTCTCTTAGGGTCAGAATGAGATCAGCTCTGGACCTTCTAGCTTTCATAGTCTCTGGTGAGAAGTCTGGTGTAATTCTGATAGATTTACCTTTAATAATTTTTTAGAATATACATAATATTTTAATTGAGGATACATAATTAAATTACATAAAATTTGGTCTATTAACACCAACACAAAAGAGAAGTAAAACAAGATATAATGTAAACAAATACAAAACAGAACAAGGTAAACATGTAAGAAATAAAAATAATGGTACTTATTAAAATTACATTAAATTAATATTAAATGTTGCTACATTATTCTTTAGAAACATAAAGCTTTCCTGATCTATGAAAAAGAAAGTTCTCATAGTACATTGTCTATAAGAAACTTAGGCTACAGGGGTCCAGAAGGATGTACCAAGTTGACAGTGAGAGCCACAAAAATGAACTAAAGCAGCTACATCATTTTCAGACAAAGTAGGTGTCATTTATAAAATAACATGTCATTACTTAAATAGGGTTTGTAAGATACATGCTTTTCTTACATTTTGAAGGTTTACAGTTCCATGATGGAGTCACTGGAAGTGTTGAGTTCACGATCTCAGCCATGCATGGCAGCTTCTTGCTGTCTTTCTACAACCATGAAATGAGCTCCTCGTCCCTCTCTGGACAGTTCTTGGAGGAAAAGTGACACAGAAGTGACAGCACTGCTGGGATCCCAGATCTCTCTTGGCAGGTTGTGCTCAGAGGACAATGAAATGACCCGGCTCCAGGGTGCAGATGGTGAGTGGAAGGATCCTTTCCCACATGCTCTACTGATCTTATGTCCTGTGACACTCCAACATTTCTTATTTTAGTTTAGCTGTCTTTATTCATTTGTTACCCTGTGTTCTAACAAGGACTCTTGGAAAGGCTCCTTTTCTCCCAAGATTATAGTACTTTGAACTTTGAACCAGAAGTTATCTGTGGTCCCAATATGAAATACCACTCTCAACATCCATTAACAAGTAATATTAGACAGTAGTGTGGGCCAACTGCATTTCTTTTTTTTAAGAAGTTGTATTTTATTTCATTATGAGAAGTAAAAAGCAAATTTCCAGTAATTATTGTTAAAATATAGTTCATATATAAGTGTGTGTATATATATATACATATATATATATATGTATATATATATATTTGTGTGTGTGTGTGAGTGTGTAATTCAAAATTGATTGACTAGATTGTAACATTGAAAGATTATATATTCCATAACAACAAAAATATATAAAAACTTTGGTAGAAGTAAAAAAAGCATTCATGATTGCTTGAGTTGAGGACATATTGGGAGAGAAGGAAAAACCTCCAACTTTGTGACATATTTGCATATGTATTTAATTGGACTATAAATGTGTTAGAAAGTGAAGGAAATAACCTTATATTTGTAGGTTTTTTTGAGGTTTTTAAAAAATATTTTAAATAATTTTTTTATTCGATATATTTTTTATTTACATTTCAAATGATTTCCCCTTTTCTGGCCTCCCACTCCCTGAAAGTCCTATAAGCACCTTTCCCTCCCCCGGTTCTCCCACCCACCCCCAGCTGCATTTCTAATCACAGACAAGTATGAAGTCTCTATTGCCTGTTGACATTTCTGTGACCTGATGTGTTTGACACTACTTATAGTATTGCCCTCTCACTCAAAAGCAGCCTGCAGCTACATGCTTTCCAGAAGCAGTCTGTTCTGCCCAGCTGCTCTAAAAATCAATCTGTCTATTAAAAAGCAAGCCTTGCTAAGGATAATGCTAGCATAGGTATTTCTTTCCCAAGCTGAATGAGAGAACACAGGCTTTCAGTGTCCAATTCTTTAAAGAAACTAAATATACACATAATAGAAGCTTCAAATGCATGTTTATTTATATTTTTATATTTTATATTTTTACCATTTTAATAGGTACAAAGAAGTCATTAATTGAATATACATTATGTTCTGGAACTTTCCCCCTGTGCCCATATCCTCAAGGATCTTCCCCAGTTTCTCATGAATCTGATGGGAAAAATGCAAAGACAGACAATCAGACATTATGTAGGCAGAGAGACAGAAATACATACAGAAAGTCCAACAGACAGAGAGACACATAGAGAGAAAATAGAAAGAGACAAATAGAGAGAACAAGATAGAAAGAGAGAGACAGTGACAGAGAGAGACAGATAAACAGAGTGAAAGAGCAGCACCCAACTCCAAATGAGATTTCTCCACGAAATACCCCTCCTCAGAGCTCAGGGAATCCTGAAGTAGAAAAATAAGAATAAATAATATACTTTCCATAGGATAGACTAGACACAAGGAGAACAAAACCTTCTAAGTCAACTGATCAAAACTTATTTGTATACACAGACACTGAGGCAGCAAACATAGGGTGTACTGGGGTATATAAAGTCTTCCCAAAGCCTATCTTACACTTTAGTATTTTTATGAGAATTCTGAATGTGTAAAAATATGTCTCAGTTTCTTGTGTCTTCTCTTGAGCTCTTTTCTTCTATTGTTTTGCCAAATCTTACTTTGTTGAGTTTTTCTGTATGGTAGCCTATGTTTCATCCTTAAATCCAATATACAGATCTAAAAGAAACCACCTTCCTAAAATTTTCTGCTGACCTCCAAACTTTTATCCCTTTACTGATCAATATCGAACATACAAACAAACAAACAAATGTGAAGTATCTTAGATGAGGGTTAGAGAGATGCTTTAGTGATTATGAGCATGTACTGTTCCTGCAGAAGACCAGATTGTAGTTCTGGTACCTCATAAACTTGCTCACAACCATGAAAGTGGAAGGTAACATAAAGCAACATCTGACATTGTCTTCCAATCTCCACACTTGCATGGTCTGTGCACATATCCACCCATTGTTCAGGTGACATTCCTTATTGTATGTGAAGGTGCATCTCTGTATTTTCAATTGTTAAATCTGTACTTGTAAAGAGCTAAGTGATGGCAGGAGTTTGATGCTCTCCTTTCTGAACCATCACTGTGTTTTAGATTTTAAATTTTGCTGATTAAATTTTGCTGATTTTGCTCAAAACATGAATGTCATTGCCTGGTGGCAATCCAAGAGATATTCTGGCACTGCCTTACTGCTGATTGCTAATTATAAATATCTGAAAGCCAATAGTCAGGTCAAAACTACTGTTGTTGACCAGTGCAGTAGGCAACAGAGGGGACAAAGGCAGATGCAGGAGTATGGAAAGATACTGATGGAAGCAGAAGATAGGGAACAGAGCTGTAAACAGTGAGAACCAAATGGGTACAACTTGAAGTAAATTTAAATGAGCTGTACCTTCAAAATGCCTACAGTTTTGTCCTTTACAGAAATCTATGTTTTTTTTCTCCTGTAAGCTCGTCTGTGAAAAGTCCTGCTTTCATCTATGCTCACAACAATACATACCTGCAAAACAGTATGTGATGCAGCTTCTTGGGTGTATGGATGATTAAACTGATAGACAATTTCATGGTTTCATACATAGAGGAATCCAGAGAAGCTTCCATACCTCTTCCAGACACAATTGACCTTACTGCCTGACAAGTATAGCCCAGCCTTCTCACATCTCTCTCTTGTTTAAAGACCCTTTGAGCCTTGGTAACAGGTTCTCAAGGCAGCAATAGAGCCCCTGAGAACAAAGTCTTTGATTCACTATGCTGTATGCATAGAGGTAGAGAAGGCACACATAGACCTAAGTATACATGTATGAATGCTCACAACTACAAGCATAATCTCTCACTCATGAAGACCCTCATCTGTGTACATACTAATGTATCACACACAATTGTAGAGACCTCCATGACAGAGAGGCATATGTAGACCCACATACTTCAAATGGGTTGTTTACAATTGTATAGCCATTTTCTCTAGTGTAATCTTGAGAAGCTGTCCTGAGTCACCATGAAACCAGACTTGTGTGTTAGTTCATGATAAATAACTGTGGCATCCACTGCTTCCTCCTTTTCCTGTACTTCCAACAAAATGTGGGGGACCCCAACAACTGTCCAATCATGTTCTCTCTTTCATATATCTCTGGATAAATTCGCTAAGGGTCCTGGAATGCCAACTGCAGGACCAGTGTGGTGGCCAGTCTTTCAGCCTGGTACATCTATCTAGAAAGCCATGTTCCAGATGGAGGTAGATGCATAGTGCTCTCACAATGCAGAGACACTCAACAGTAAGTGACAGGCATGCCACTTACCTCATTCATCTTAGAATCTCTATCTACTCAGGTGGTTCCAGTGAGTCTGTGGAGAACTTCATCCCTCTGCTCCCTTGGAATCACTCTTGACCATTTAAAGGTAAGTTGCCTAAGAGATCACGGCAACACAGCTTGTGAGCAATGAGTATTTCTTTATTGTCACCTGTGCCTTTGCGTAACTATTTAGTATCTTTTAGTTTCTGGCAGCTATATTGGTGATTTGTGGGGTTTTGTTCTCCAGAACTTGAGCATGCTATATCAGTAACTCTGGCTTAAATAGAACCTCAACCTCACTGTCACTCAAAGCTCAGTGAGGTTGAGGCCAGAAAGCCATGTGGCCAGCCTGCGTTATATGGATGATCTACCTCAAAAAATGCATGATTGTCATTCAGAAATGTCACTGTACCTGACATCTCATAGACTACAAATGCGACTTACTGTGCTAACAGGAAAATGTCACAACAAGGAGGATAAACTGCTCTTTAAGTGTGTTAATGAAATCACCTGAGAGGTTCTTTGCTTGTGGATTGAGAATCACCAACATATCAGCATGTTCCTCCTCTCCTCTCTAGAATTGGCTTTACTTCAGATCAGGTCTCACAATGTAGTCCAAATGGTTTGGTGTATTTCTCCCTCTATTCCAAGAAGCAGGACTTCAGATGTAAGGCAGAATGGCATACTTTTTGACTTCTGGGTAACTTATCTGATTACCTTGAACCTTAGTGAAAAAGAAAGGAAAGATATCAGCAACTTTCTACCTAAACTATCATGAAATTCAGAACATTTGTTCCTTCTTCATTGCTGAATTTCTGCAACCCATGTTCATTCAGACACTGTTTAAATTTGGCATTTAACTCAGCCAAGAACCTATGAACATAGTTTACCTTAGTCACACTAAACTCCAGAGCAATTCCTGAGGCGCCTATGCTCAGGACAATAAGCAATAGGAAAACTGGCAAGATTTCCTATCTTCTACTATGTCCAACAGGTCCTCAACTTGTAGCCACAAGGTCTCCTCAGAAAACACATTCAGAGTCTACAACATAAATACTATTATTCTTTCTCTGATTCAAATCAAGGAGAGCTAATTGTTGGGTAGGAAGTCCATACACACCTGGATAAAATATTCCATGTTCTCCATCTCTTGATGTCTTGGGGTTTTCAGGGACTTGAAGCTTCCCCTAGAACTCTACCCTCTCTACTTCTCCACGGTTTCTCTGCCTGAACTCCCACCTCACCTCCCCTCAGGTACATGCATCAAGACTGAGGAAATCCAAGCAGGCTCATGAGCAGGTACATAGTTACAGAGTTCCATGTGCATGGATTTCTATTTTTTTCAGAAGACTTTGTGCATGTGAAATTTTGGTCTATATGGAGGTATATGAATTCATTACTAGAGCCAAGGTTACCCGAGGAAATTAGAAATTGAGTAGAGAACTTATGTGCAAACATATAGGTGATGAGATCAAATAAGATCTGGTTGAATGAGATTTTTTTTTTTTTTTTTTTTTTTTTTTTTTTTTTTTTTTTTTTTTAGTACTGAGCCATGTCTGGAGCCTCATGCACTGTCCATAAATTAATTTGTACTCTAGAGAGCATTGGAGATCAGAATGCTTTGTGTCCTCCTCATATTTTGATCTAGGAACATTTACAAGTGATGACCTGGCCCCTCAGCCTAGTTCTAAACTGATAGTACCACCTCACAACTCTGCACTGGCCAGCAGTAAGTTGGTCTGGGGATTGGGTTGTGTCTGTGTGTACAGGGCCAGCTGTGCTATGAAAAGACCTAATCTGTGTCTTCACTTACACCAACAAGCAATGAGAGGTGAGAATAATAGGGAAGGATCTAATAGGAGGAGTGAAGAAAAAGTGTGTGTCTGGGACAGATGTGGAATGGAATATAAGCACTGCAAAAAGGAAACTTAGAGATTCACATTCTGTACTCATCTAGGCACAGACAGGCAAAGGGGCCAGTGGTAAGAAAACCCTGTTGGGAGGCCAGGGCCCCCGTCCCTGGCCAGCAGCAGCCTGAGCAGCAGTCGCTGCTGCAAGCAGAGTGGATCTGCACCAAGGGCGAGTGTGGAGGGGTATGCGGACCTTGCACTGCCTTCCAAGCTCCCTTTGGCGTTCAGGGACACGGATACTGACTGCGGGGCCCTCGGACTGGCCCGAGCTCGGGCGCCGGGCTCGGGAACATGGTGCTGTGCACTGGGCATTCTACGACTTTAATTAGGAGAAACCTGGTGAGATCTCACTGCTGGAGCACGAGGTGTTGAGCTCGTGCAGAGAGCAGGACATGGAACACTAGCTCAAAGGGATCAGCAGCCGCGGCCTCCATGGTCTTTCCCAGCCTCCTCCATACAGGTGATACACATGCCCGAGCCTGGCCCAGCGGCCAAGGGTGGCCAGGGAGATCTGCCCGCTCTGCCAACGCGCCTCCTGGCAGCTTCGAAACTCTGCCGGCCGCGCAGTCCCCCTGCCTTCCAGCTACTGCTGCAGCCACAGGTTTTGTCTGGTTCATTCCAGCCGCTTGGAGGGCACTGGCTTTCCTTCCAGCTGGGGTGCCCTACAGTCAGGTCTGAGGCCCTTTAGTTTTCAGACTGATGGACAATTGTGATGTCAATAGTCTAAGGCTCATATCATCTGTCTCAATGACACATTGCCTATCCTTTTACTTAATGGCTTCAAACATATTTTTGTAATTATTTGAAAAATTGTAAGGAATAACATATTTTCACAAACAAATAGATAGACAGATAGATAGATAGACAGATAAATAGGTAACCACAATAATATATGTGCAAAAGTATGAGAACTATTTGTGTAAAATATTAATATAGGTATATGTATATGTGTATATATATGTATGTATGTATATATATATATATATATATATATATACACACACACATACATATACCTCAAAAGGTTCTCAATTCCTAGATTTTTAAACCTATTCAAAGTGAATGTGAAAAGGACAGCATGTAGACTTCATCAGCACTGTGAACCTTAGAGTCTAATAATGCAAAAATCACAGGATTCTTTGAAGCCTATAGGAAGACACACACTTACAAGAATTCAAAAAAGTTTATGTAGCTAATATATGTTGAGGTCACGGGAATAAACAGGTTCTCCAAAAAATTAAATCTAATTAGTTCTCAGGGAGTCCATATATTCTAAAATGCCAAGAATGGCCCAGCTCAAGATAGATTTCATATGGATTTCTGGTGGTTAGGACCAAACACACAAAAAGATCAAAACCAAAATTAGTATTTATGAAAAATTAATAAAAATAATATTTTTCAGAGAATAGAAGCATTCCCCTTTTCTCTGGGAAAAGAAACTGTCACTCCATTGACTAGTGACTCCTATCAGGACTTTCAGTAACCACACTGGCCCTTACTTTTACCTGAACAGGAAGTAAAATAAATTGTTATTCATTTTCCTTAGATTTCAATCCCTTCCCAAACATCTCCATCAGCTTCTGCACTAAGATAACTCCCAAAATGTTATAGAAGCACCCTTTGCTTTATGAAGGCAATGTTTCTCTCACTCCCCTAAGTATGTCCAATATTCTACCTTGATATTGTCTGTTCTCTCTTAGACAGCATTCATAAAATCAAGCTTCAATCAGCTTTAAACATGTTTAGATGCCTCTGAACATTTTTATCTAATCCATAATAACCTCCTTCCCTATAATAATGAAGTGGCTACTTTTTCGTGGTTTCTTTTCTCTACCTTTCTCATACAATACAAATATTAAAATTATATATTTAGTGACTATAATTCTTGTCAAACAAATGATATGTCACTCAAAGAATATGTAGAGAGATACCAGCATTTATGTAGAAAGCTTATAAGGCCCATGAGATTCAAATCAGGAGGAACAGCACCCAATGGTTGCTGTCACATACTTGAAACTGTAATGTAAAGATATGTAACAAAATAATAGCAACTAAATTTTGTGATGGACAAATAGAAAGGAAATTAACATGTCTGGAAAGTAGCTCCTGTCTAATTTGAATTAATGTTCAAATATTCAGAAATATATAGCAAAGAACACAATATGTGCTGTAAACTATAACAATTGGAAGAAAACCAGGGAGTTCTTAGGTTTAGGGTCTACAAAAAAGGATGACCAATTCTGTTGAAAATATTTGTAGTCGTGGTGGTTAAAACAATAGGGTTGCATATAAATCAATCCTCAAGCATAATCTGGACACTTTTTTGTAAGATTTACAGAAATCGTTCTATGCTTAAAGCATACCTCTCTTCACATAATTATGTTGTTTCTATAGAAAATTGGTACAGAATGTGCCTTGAATGTTTACCTTTTCAATAAACCACTACTGAGTTGAGAGTTAGTTCTTATAATCTAGAGGAATAAAGAGAGAATACTACCTGATATGATTAGGCTATCATGAGAAACAAATTACTTATAAAAAATACCTTTTTGGTGGAGCCTGGAAGGGAGAACCTTTGAATAAACTTGAATTTTGCCTTCCTACTCCTGAATACCAAACTGGTGACTACAGTTTGTAGACAAGCTACTGAATTCTGAGGATTCTGTAGCAGTTAAGATGAAGAACCATTGTGATGTCACTATTCTAAGGGTCATGACAACTGACAAAAAGGCACATGCATTTTCTTCCTTACAATTAGTGGCTTTAATTTTTTTATTTTTAATTAGATATTTTCTTTATTTACATTTCAAATGATTTCCCCTTTCCTGGATTTCCCATCCCCAAAGGTCCCATAAGGCCTCTTCCTTCCTCCTGTTCCCCCATCCACCCCTTCCCACTTCCCAGTTATGGTATTCTCCTACACTGCTGCACTGATCAGTGTTGAACCATACATCTTTGTAAGGAATCACATATTTTCACAACCATATATATATGTATATATATATATATATATATATATATATATATATATGAAATTTATATAGATGAGAGATAGAATATAGAGACAAATGGATGATAGAGCAAGAGACAGATTGATAGCTACTCTTTCAGTGGTTCTTTACTCTACCCTGCTCATACAATTTGAATATTAAAACATATATTAAGTGAATATAAAGCTATTCAAAACATAGGACATATGTTACAAAGAATATGTAGATAGACACCAGCTTTTATGTAGAAAATATTTAAGAGCCATGAGATTAGAGGAGACAGGGGGAACAGCAGTCAATGGTTATCACACACATCAAACAATAATGTACAGAAAATTTAGAAAAATAATACCAATTCACTTTCATGATATTAAATATTAAAAGTAAATTAACATATGTGGAAAATGATACCTGTCTATTTGAATGAACATTAAAAAATTTAAAACGTTTTTTAGATCACAACATATCATGAAAACAATAACAATTTGCTGAAAACCAAAGCATTCATAGCTTTTAGATTTAAGTTTGACAAGTTTACAAGAAAAGTTTGTGTTCATAGTGGGTAAAAAAGTTAGTCTAGAAAAATACTCCTGTCTCATGTTCTCAATAGGTATTTTTTGAAGACTTATAGAAAGCATTCTCCTGGAAGCTCAAAGCTTAGCTCTCCTTACTTGATAATTTTGTTTCTTTAGGGAAATGGTACTGAATATTGCTACTGTGTAGCTTTCCATGAAGAAACTGCCAAGTTAATAGCTAGTTTTCTAGATCTGGAGAATCAAGATGGAACACTTCCTGATTCCATTAGACTATCATAAGAATCAAATTAGTTATTATATACATAAATTTACCGTGCACCCTGGAATTGAGAACCAATCAATGGATGTGAAATGATCACTTTCCTTCTTGGCACTAAATACCATACTGAAGACTGCAGTTGGTAAGCCAACCAATAAGTCTGCGGATTCTTTAGTAGTCAGGGTGACAGGCCATTGTGATGCCAAGATTCAAAGTCTCATGCTATAACTGACAAAGTTACAAGTGCATTTCATGTCCTTCAGTCTTTTAGCTTTAAAATTGTATTATTTTAACAACTGTTGAACCATAGACATTTTTATTAAATAACATATTTTCATAAAAATATGTGTGATATGATAGATTATATATATATGTATATGTATATATATATAATGTATGAAATATATGTATGTATAGGTAAATAGATAGCTAGAAATAGAAGATAGATAGATAGATAGAGATAGATAGATAGAGATAGATAGATAGATAGATAGATGGATGGATGGATAGATAGATAGATAGATAGATAGATATCAGTAATAATAACTGTTCAAGAAGAGGAGGAATTAAGCCATTTTCTGAGGAACCAGCAGACTGATTTCCAGAGTGATTGTACCAGCTTGCAATCCAACCAGCAGTGGGGGAGTGTTCCTCTTTCACCACATCCTCCCCAGCACCTGCTGTCTCCTGAGTTGTTGATCTTAGCCCTCCTGACTGGGGTTAGGTGAAATCTCAGGGTTCTTTTGTTTGAATTTCCCTGATGACTAGGATGTTGATCATTTCTTTAGGTCCTTCTCAGCCTTTCAATATTCCTAAGGCAAGAATTCATTGTTTAACTCTGTATCCCGCTTTTTAATAAGGTTCTTTGGGTCTCTGGAGCCTAACTTCTTGATTTCTTTGTATAATATTGGATACTAGTCCTCTGTTGGATGTAAGTTTGGTAAAGATGTTTTCCAATTTGTTGGTTGCCATTGTGCCCAATTGACTGTGTCTTTTGCCTTACAGAAACTTTGTAATGTTATGAGGTCCTATTTGTCAATTCTTCATATTGCAGCATAAGCTATTAGTGTTCTGTTCAGGAAAATTTCCCCTGTGCCCATGAACTCAAGGCTCTTCCCCAGTTTCTTTTCTATTAGTTTCAGCCTGTCTGGTTTTATGTGCGGACTCTTGATTCACTTGACTTAAGCTTAGTACAAGGTGATAAGAATGGATCAATTTGCATTCTTCTGCATGCTGACCTCCACAGTTGAACCAGCACTATTTGTTGAAAAGGCTACCACTATTTTTCATATACCCTGAGGATTTCTCAGCTTGTAATAAGGAAAGACACATGTTCCACTATGTTCATAGCAGCCTCATTTATAATAGCCAGAATCTGGAAATAACACAGATGTCCATCAATGGAACTATGGATACAGAAAATGTGGTATATTTACATTATGGAATACTACTCAGCTATTAAAAACAATATATTCATTAAATTCTTAGGCAAATTCATGGAACTGGAAAACATCATCCTAAGTGAGGTAACCCAGTCACCAAAGAACCAACATGGTATGCACTCACTGAATAGTGGATATAACTCAGAAGATTGGAATACGCAAGACACAAGTCACATATCAAATGATGTCCAAGAATAAAGATTGAGTGGCCTCTGGTCCTGGAAAAGCTCAATGCAGCAGGGTAGGGGAATATCAGGAAAGGGACGCAGGAGGGGTTTGATTGGGGAACAGAGGGGAGGGAAGAGGGCTTATGTGACTTTCAGGGAGGGGGGGACCAGGAAAGAGGAAATGAAATGCTGATTGCCAGCAAAACAAATGCAAACAGGCAACCTTGGGAAGTTGGAAGTTAAGAGGAACCTTTAGAATGTATCAGAGACCTGAGAGGAGGGACTCTCAAGACTAAAACGTAGGGAACTTAGATTAGTCTTAGTGTTTACTGACTCTATTGAATACAATGAATTAACTGTTTGTATATGATTTGTAAAAAAGCAGATTCCCCCAAATAAGAAATACCTGTAAAAGTATTAAAAGCATACAGAACATTAAGTAGACACATAATACTCAAATATTACATGTGCAGAGGAATCAAAATACTAAAAGCTATGAAGAAAAATGACAATGTCACATATAAAGGCTGACCGATTAGAACAATGCCTGACTATTTTTTTACATAGAGAAATATTTATATAAATAGTATATGTGTGCCATATTATCAACAGATAGATGAGGTTTCTTAGTCTTAAGTCAAGCTGAAAGGAACAATGTCTCTGACCAATTACTGAATTACATCTGGGGACACTGGCAGCTGTGGGAATGAATGACTCCAAGTACTGTCGTAGAGCTATAAGGAAAGGAAGCTGGTCCCTTCTTGGTTCACCCCATTCCTTATGTTGAACAAGCAGGTAGGCAAGAGAAAAGCCAGGCTTGTCTCTATACTTGTCTATCCCTGGACACTGGCAGGCAGGAAGATGATTCAATTAAAACTGCACTTTTATTTTCTGTTTACTGTTTAAACATTTTGCACTTGGGAGGAGGAAAACTACAGCTGGGTTCTCCCTCTGAAGTGTCTCTGGTGGCAATGTAATGCATTTCTTTGTTCCTGTTTCTCTGCCCAAGCCCTGGCTTTGAGACAACATATACAATTTATATCCAATATATACAAAGAGCTCAAGAACCTATACTCCAGAGACCCAAATAACCCTATTAAAAATGGGGTACAGAGCTAAACAAAGAATTTTCACCTGAAGAGCTTTGAATGGCTGAGAAGCACCTTAAGGAATGTTCAACAGCATTAGTCATTAGGGAAATGCAAATCAAAACAACCCTGAGATTTCAATTTACACCAGTCAGAATGACTAAGATTAAAAACTCAGGAGAAAACAGGTGTTGGCAACGATGTGGAGAAAGAGGAACATTCCTCCACTGCTGGTGGGATTGCAGACTGCTACAATCACTCTGGAAATTAGTCCGGTGGTTCCTCAGAAAACTGGGCATGACACTTCTAGAGGACCCTTCCATACCACCCCCGAGATATACGCAGAGGATTCCCCAGCATGCAATAAGGACACATGCTCCACTATGTTCATTGAAGCCTTATTTATATATAATAGCAAGAAGCTCTAAGGAACCCAGATGTCCCTCACTGGAGGAAGGGATACAGAAAATGTGGTATATTTACACAATGGGATACTACTCAGCAATTAAAAAAAATGAATTCATGAAATTCCTTAGCAAATGGCTGGAAATGGAAAATATCATCCTAAGTGAGGTAACTCATCCACAAAAGAAGACACATGGAATGCAGTCACTAATAAGTGGATATTAGCCCAGAAGCTCTGAATACAAAAGACACAATTCACCTTTCATATCATTCCCACGAAGAAAGAAGGATAGGAGTCTGGTCCTGGAAAGGCTTGATGCAGCATTGTAGGTGATTACCAGCACAGAGAAATGGGAGGGAGTTGATTGGGGAAAGGGCAGATGGAAGAGGGCTTATGGGACTTATGGGGAGAGGGAACCAGAGAAATGGAAAATCATTTGAAATGTGAACAAAGAATATAGAAAATAAAATTTAAAAAAAAAATGATGTGACTGAACTACAAATACATACATACATACATAATTAATTAATTAACTAATTAATTAATAAGGAGACTAATTAGTGTGTGATAGCATAGGCTGAAGAAATGGGGTGCTAATTAATTCCCAGCTGATATCTTGATGCCTTGATGAGTGGGTACTGTCATATTGTTACCCCTGTGAACAGCCTTGAAATATAACCACTTCATGCAGACCCAACTGTCGAGGGTTTTCTTGGTGAATGAATGGAGTGGTAAGACATAGTTTAAGCCTTGGATTTAAGATTTCATTTGAGGATTTTGGACAAGTAACATAAATGACAGCAGGTAAACTTTTCTAAATGATTTCAGGACAAACCTTGCATAGTTTAATTTTAAATTCTAATAATTGTTCACTTAGTTTTCTCCACAGGTGTTTTGAAATCCATTATTGCAATCCACTACATAAACAAACTCAAAGAAAAAAAACACATGGTCATTTCATTGTATACTATTTTCAAATTATTTTGTTGTTCCTGATCTCTCTGTTTTCTTCTATCTTTTTTTAGAATCCTACCAAGACTTATGACATTTCTATTATATCATGATACCCTGAATATTACTTCTTTCTCTCTCTCTGTGTGTGTGTATGTGTGTGTGTGTGTGTGTGTGTGTGTGTGTGTGTGTGTCTGTGTGTAAACTGTTGTACGTAACTCTGCATTGGACACCTTTAACCCAATATGTTGGTCCAAAATTGAAGATACTTGCTCTGCTTGTCTCAGATTCAGGAGACAATATGACAATATGATCCCTGATTCAAAAATTAGTTATATATACATAAACTTCAGATGTGATATGTTTTTGACACATGATACTACAGAGAATATTTCCCACACTATCTAATGTATAATATAACACTAAAAATTTTAGCATATTTTCTAATATTTAATAAAGGATAAACATGCACACTCACACACAAACATACAAACACAAGTATAAATCAAATGAAACTTTTGTATTTATATTTTCTTTCTACCTTAAGATATCTAATTATATATATATATGTATATGCATTTATATGAACCAAAATTCAGAAGAAATGCATAAAATTAAAACCTCTAATTTAAATGTCTTATAGACAAACTTCCTTGCAAATGGAAATAATGAAAATTGTCTCCTATGAGAATATTAATGCACTTAATATAATATGAATGACAATGTATAATAATTTTAGTTTTTATCACTATAGAGCTGAAGCAGGACAAATATATTTTCTTTCAAGGAATACATTCACTTTATTTTCTTTTACACTCAAAAATTAATGTGAATTATACTTACTCCAAATACGTAAAAGGTACAGTCTCAGTATATATGCATTTTCCATTTTTCATTCAAATGAGTTGATTACTATCTACAGAAAGAATTACTTGAGTTAACACTATATCTGAATTTGAATAGTATTGCAGGTTAAGATTCTCACATATGTCTTGTAGTGGATCCCATGCAACTTAATATTTAAACCAAATGCTAGGCATTTGGCAAGATCATCTCTCAAACATCATTGTTTTTGTACAGGTATAGTTTTGTACAGCACAGTTTGCTAGCACATGGTTTAATCTTATAGTAAGATTAGTGCATTTTTAAATCAAATAATTGTTCCTAAGTGAACTTTTTAAAACTAATTTCATATCTAAGATATCCTACATGACTTATGGACCATGAGAAGAAAAGGATAGAAATATAGCAAGTAATATTCTGGAATTCTTACAGGGTTTAAAAAAAAGAGTTCTCTTGTCATACATACATGCATGTACATATGTATATATGTGTGTCTGTATGCTTACCTATGTATATATACATATATTCACATATAATTTAAGTGTTGTTTAAAATATTTTCCAATGCTTTAATACCATGATATGCTAAAATGCTGTTCTGATATTTACAAATTTATGAAATCAAGGAATGATATCATTGTTCCTTCCCTGTATTAACTAATTAAAAGTTCTCTTAACTTGTAGGACCTTCCACCTTAGGAACATCATATGAAATCTTCACTTCTGCAGTATTAGCATCTGTGGTTTCCCCCTGAGGCCATCTATTTTATTTTTTCGTAACAGGTGACTTACCAGAAGTATTTACTGATGTCTTTATGTCATCTGATCTCTTTTGATTATGGTCACAACAATATTGTTATTCTACCCAAATATATCTACACAGTTGTCAATCATGATATGTATGGTAGATATTTGTAACACCACAAGGCCAAAACAAGTTCCTCCTGTCATTTCACATACTTTAAAAAATTGAAATCAATAAAAAATTGATATCCAAAATGATAAGGAAAGTAGCAGTTACGAAAAGTAAATATGAAACTGAAATGAAGTCTATGTCTGAAATGAAGACACTATGTTATTTGCAACTTAGTAAACCTAGTTAAAATTTCATACATATTGCAAAGAATGGGGGAATAACTAAAGCAACGTACCATTTCAGAACTGATATGCTGCCTTAATAACTGGTGGATCACAGTAATGACTTCCAAGGTTTCTTTAATTGGTGATTTTTTGCAGGGGTCTGGGGATGAGGCAAAGTTTTATTTTGATGCTTTGAGTGGGATGGCTGTTTAACTGCAGGTATCAAAATATATGACACCATCTTTCTGACAACTTTTGGGTGGTTGAAGAGGCTTGGCTTCCCCATAAGGAAATACGTCATTGGTTAGAATTTAAGGTAACAGAATCCAGGTGCCATTTTCAGGGAGCTCTCTGTACCTCGTGTTTTCTGCCTAAGATGACAGCCACCAGCTCTTTGCTTCCTCTTGGTTATCCATCCTTTCTACAGCTATGCTCCTCTGTCATGGCTTTGAAGGATATTAATCTCTCTGGATATCTAAGTCCCAAATAAATATTTCATTCTACGAGTTGCTTGCTTTAATCTTTGTGCTTTATTAATGCAATAGAAAAATGACTAAGACAAGTTGGTGAGAAGAGGAATTTTAGTTGAGAAGCTGCAACACCAGATTGGCCGATTGTCTAGGGAAGTCTATGGAATCTTGTCCTGATTAACAATGGGATCTTTAAGGACAAGATCTGCAAGATGGTGCCACCATTGAGATATATTGAGATAAGGTATGAAGTGCAGATCACGAGGCAGTACTCCTACACAACTTCTGCTTCAGTTCTTTCCTCTAGATTCCTACATTGCTTCTGTTTGGGCCCTGACATTCCTTAATAGTTAACAGGTAACAAGGGGTATATTGTGAAGTGTAACCTATCTTCTGTAAGTTGCTTTTTATCAGTGTTTTATCATAGCAACATTAATAAATTAAGACACTTTCTAAATTGAGGAAGCTATTTCTTGGCCTATCCTACACTTTTTTGAGTAACATGAGTATGACTTCCTTCCTGTGGACCTTATTTCTGGAAGCTAGTTGTTAAAGAGAATCCTACCTTTCTTTTCTTCTTTTGTTATTGTCTTTTTTTCAGTTGTCTAACTTTTTTCATTTTCAAAACATATGGTCTTTATTGAGTCTCTGTGAATTTCTCATCATGTCACCCAGTAAAACTCCTTTTCTAGTTTGACCACATCTACTCTTTCCCCTGAAAACTTCCACCCACAATTAAAAAATAAATATAAATTAAGTAAAGTTTTAATTTAAAATTAAACTGATAGAAGAAAGGGTTTTGAGGATGGGACTTAGAGGAGGGTACTGCAATCATAATATAAAGTAAATAATGAACGTAATAAAAATATCAATGCATACAGCTCTATAGTAAAATTAAGAGCTACAGAAAAAAGACATAGGTACATTATACTGTACCTGAAATAATTCAAATATACACGATTCTATTTTGCAGAAGTAAGAGTGAGTGCTAAAAGAACACAAAGTATATTATATAACAAACACTCCAATTCCAGAAGAATGCAATCCTAGTTTGTCCTTTAATACAGTGACCTTTCTGAGACATTCCCAATTCCTGGATCACAATGAAGACTATGTCCCAAAGGAAATAATCAGATCCCCTTACCTATTTTGAGAGGTCACTCCCAAATCATGAGTTCAGCAAGTTGGATCCTACAGCATATGAGGGGCGATGCAGAGAGATAAGATGTAGGTATTGAAGTGATTCCTGGTAGAGGTTTTCATTTTAATAGCAAGGAGATGAGCTGTTTTAGCAGAATGTAATTTGCATGTGGAATCTTCAGTAGAATACTGTACATAAAAAAGGAAAATGTTACAGTTGATCGTCTTACAATTAATTTTACTTACGAAACTCTGAATACAAAGAAAGATCAGGATAAATGTTTTGTAGACCAGCTCATAGTATATTCAGAATTCAAAAGAAATAAGAATATACAGCTTAAGTATTGCCATAAATATGTTCTTCAAATCAATTTGCCTTATACAATAGCAGGAAACTTTGAAAATTATGTATGAATTTCTCAGTACTACATGTATAACTGCTACCTTCAAAACCCAGAAGAAGGTATTAGTTTCCCTGGAAATAGAATGAATGAAGATTGTTACACATCATATGTGTTCTGTGTATGGAAACAACATTGTTAAACAGTGAACTATCTTTCCAGCCACCATGGGAACATATTTAATATTTATTGTATCATGAATCCATGTAACACTCTTGTGACACTCTGCAACACAAGAAACTAAAAGCACACTAGTGACCCAAGACAATGCAGGTATAAAAGCTCCTGCTATAGGGAAGGCAGAGATCCTAGAATCCTGGATAAAAATGGGAGCTCAAAGCTCCTGTTACCAAAGAAATCATGGTATGGAATATTGTACAGGAAAATGATTGACAGAAGTCACAGCTATACCTGACCCTGACTTCTCTAGGTACTTATAGTTGAGAAAGTGGAACTCAGTAATAACTTCGTGTTCTAATCAATAACATACATTTAACATGTGCAATATTCACCATACAATGTGATAATACTAGGATGCAAATAACCCACAGGCATTATACATACACACTTCTTTTAATTTGTCTCACACAGGAACTCAAACCGATACATTAGTCCGACCTGTACACAACTGTGCAGCATTGGTTTGTCTTCCAAACCATGACAGCTATAATGTAGAAGACCCTCAAGTGGTGGAATTACAGACATGGTACAACACTCTTGCTTGAGAAATGCCCTGCTTTATAAAATGAATATACATGTCTGAGCAAAAGAAACCTCTTGGCACGAGACTTCATTCCAGTCTATAATGTAATACATACCAATGTACCTTGAAAGTGCACTGATTCTAACTTTGTGCAGTTCCCCTAGTGTTTACTGTATCAATGTCTTTGTCTAGTAGAATTTTTTTCTAAGCAGAGATTGGTCATTAATGACACCAAGCCAATTTTCATATAAATATGAAGAAAGCAATCTTTCTTGACTATTTCTAATAAAAGCCTTTATTGATGAGAAAAATCACAAGAAATTTAATGATCAATGTACATTTTAGAAAGTATTTGAGAAACATTTCTGTTTAAAATAGCAGTTTAGTCCAGTGATTCTCAACTTCTGTGCCATAGTACTTTTGGGGATCACATATCCTCCGTATCAATATTCTATATAGTATGAATAATAATTCATAATAGTAGTAAAATTTCAGTTATAAAATGACAGCAAAATGATGTCATGGTTATGGAGATTCACAGCATGATTTCAGAGGATTAGGAAGGCTAAGAACCACTGGTTGAGACCCTAGTTCCTTAAGATATTCCCACCCTATCACCAACTGGAAACTTGCCTGTAAGGTGGAAACTACAGGCAGAAGCCCATGTGTTCTTACCTAAAACTAGAATCAAAGATGCAGAGTTCTGGATGCATTATCAGTGAAATAACCCTACTGTCTGTTCTGTTTTTCATGGTTTCCAGTCCACACTACTACCTGCAATTAGAGATCTGCACTCCAATTCATGGCCTGAAGCACTTTCTGTCTCAAAGGAGACCAGCTTCTCTGTGGAACATTCTGAAAGGAACCTTTTATAACTGCTCTCTGAGAGGAGTCACCCAGCAGTTGACTAAAATTGATAAACAGATCCACAAGCAAACATTGACTATTCTGTAAGAGTTAGGGAAGGGATTCAGGGCACTGGTAGAGATTTGGAGTCTACAGGAAGACCAACAATCTCAGATACCCTGGACCATTGGGATCTATCAAGGACTGACCACAAAACAAAAAGTATACAGGAGGCAGACCATGACATATGGCACATGTGTAGCAAATGTGTATCTCAGTTTCCATATGGGTCCCCCAATATGTGGAGCAGGGGTTATTCCTAAAACTTTTGACAGTCTGTGGAAGCCCTTCACAAACTGGCCTCAGTAGGAGAAAATGTGCTAACCCTGAAGAGAGTTGATGTGTTAGGGTGCAAGGATAACACATGGGGGCACTACCCCACTCAGAGGAGAAGGGAAAAGACTCTATAACAGGTGAGGAGGTAAAGCTCAGCATTCAAGATGTAAAATAAAGACATACATGAATAAATAAATAAATGTGTAATAATACTAATAACAGCTAAATAAAGGAAAAAGAAACAGTAATATATAAAACTAACAAAACAGATATACAAAAAATTCTATGTGTTCTTTCTGTAAATAAGCAATGATTAAACAATGGCAGGGACAGAAAATATCTCCTTTCTCTTGCATAACTGGGTCAATTTGTACTTTTAGATCTCAGAGTGTAAAGTTGTAATATACAAGTATACCTCTGTATACAGTCAAAGTTGGAATATGGTGAACTTTCTTATTCAACACCCTGCTTTACATGTGAGAAGGTCTTAAAATTACACTTTCATTCATTAAAATGTGTAAATAATGAGCTATTTAATTAAATGTAAGCAGCAGCATGTTTGAGGACAGAAATGTGTCTTTGTTCATGAAATAGCACAGTTAAGTTTCATGTTGTACCAAGGATTGTAGTTCAGACAAATGGAAGATTCAAAGGTGTTCCTGCACCTTTAAATTACTTATCTTAACTTTCCTCCGCATGATCTGGTCCCAGGTTTCTGGCAATGAGTGTGAGACACACTTTGAAAGCTCGAGGGCCAAGAAAGGATCATTCAGTAACTTTGTCTAATATTATTATTCAGGCCTATTCTCAGAGCATTATCTTTTCTGTTAATGTTTGGGACATAGCTCCATAATCTACTGAGAGGCAAACTTAGATCATGGCTGAAATAAAAATAAAACATTGATATTTGCTCCAGAGTTACTGCTGCCCACTGGTAAATTAAGACTATTTGGAAGTAGGTAGGCTAATTATTCATTATTTGACATGGGGTTAAAATGGCAATATCTGACTAATGTAAAAGTGCTGCTTAATTTTTTTTGGTAGAGAAGGAAAAGAATTTCGTTTATCTACTGGACAGAGGACAACACTCAACTCTCTCAAAACCTATTACTATTCTGGGATGGACCAGCTATTTCATACTATTTTTAATTTATGAGGAATAGATTTCTTTGTTAAATATGATTTAAGGCATGGATTTTGTAAAACACATTTTTACCACTATTTTTCTAGTTTTGCTATTAATTCACATAGTACAGTCATAGAGGTAAAATCAATGGGAACATTTGCAAAGCCAAAACAAGCCCTTCCAATATATAAGGAAGTTAACTTTCAAGAGAAGGTTTTCACCTGTGTCTTGGTGATGAATCTTTGAGCTTGTGAGAATTTTACTTAACATGCCTCTTATTCAGAGGTCATGTGTCCTTAGTTCAAGAAAACTATCATCATCAGGCAATCTCATGGACAAAAAGCACATCTCTACAGTGATGCTGAATGTTGGTGATGAAAAAATCGTTCTTACCTTTAAAACAGAAGCTACTGGGAACAGAGATTCTTCACTACAATTAATAAGTAGTTCAGTGAAAACCTTATCCGTCAGGGACCAGTGTGATTTTTCTGGTACGAATCTGAATATTTGATCTGAACTTTGGCCCCTTCCCGCAATTATGGATAGCATATCCTGTGTGGGATAAGGACAAGCTTTGATTATGTCAGATCCAAACATTTGAAGTACAAATATGTCTTTTAAAGTCAACGAGAGCCAGGGAAATAATGGATGCATTGCTATTACTGAAAGGAATGTAGAAGACACTTCACTTTTTTTTTTGTTTTTGGCTTCCAAATATATTTTATTCCCTATAGATTTTTTCCAACTTTGAAACATCAACATTTCTTGGAATTAATTAATCTCAAGACTGAATCATACTTCTGCTCACCAAAGCATTTTGGTGATCAGTGTTCTCTTACTTTTTCTTTTCTTCTATGAATATCTTTCCCAAGCATGCCATTCCCAGTTACTATTGGCATAGTTCTCTTTTACAGATCAAATTTCTCTTTTACTTCCTGTCTGTTATGGCCTCTATTATGAATCCTAATATTTGTGATTTTAAAAAAGCTTTCTTTATGCACTATAGTATTGAGAGTTTTATTTCTTCCATCTGTGATTTGTTATTTTCCAATATCTCCATCTAAAGATGCTGTCGCATTTAAGAATTGAAGCAAATTTCAATCGTTCTCCCATGAATTCATTCTGTAGAAATGATGAGCAAACACAGATTTACTCCACATTTTCTCTCAATTCAATTGACTACATGAGTATAGTCATTGTTGACAGTAACTTCTACTCTAATAAACCTAAGGAATGGGCAGTGATTCTCATGTGTCTAACATGATAACGTGTTAACATGCACAATAAATTCCTGGCACAGGCATAGTGGTAAAATATATCCTGCACAATGAAAGAATATTTCAAGTGGAAATCTAGTAGCATATTTAAAATAGACTAAGCAATATTAGGTGCCAATTTTATATAGTCCAGTAGCATAAAAAGATCAATGTATAGCAAAGAACAATGTGTATATCCAATTCATTCATAATATAAATAAATGTCTACAAATGTTTTAAATTATAAGATTTAGTAATCTCAGAGGCAATTATATTAAGGTAAATTCTAGAGTATTATGGAGTCAAAATGCAGCTGAATATATTGCCAGTGGGAAAATCAAAAGGGTACTTCAAAAGATCCATTTCATTCTAAAAGCTGGTGAGTTTGGGTCTTTTATGAAATCATTGCAAATCATGGGAATACTGTATCTTTTCTCTTTTATTCATTTGTCTTTAAATAAGAAGACTCAAGCTGCAGTGGGATTTATATCTGTTTTAAAAGGATCTTACCCTCATGAATAGGCTATCTGTATATTCATCAGTTTGATATAATAATTTACTTAGAAGAAAGTTACCCAAAAATTATGTAAAATGGATTTGTTGTAGAAACCCAAAATGAAAGTCAAAAGTACAGGAGAAGGCAGAATTCTGTCCAAACAAACAATGGGTTGAAATTTATAAAATACTTTTTTTTATTGGTGTAAGAGTAATTTGTGAAGGTGCTTATATTATTATATCCATATTGCCTTCTGGTTTCTCTGAATCTAATAAAGTGAAATCATTATTTGTCGTAATTGATCTCACTTAGTTCCTGCATGCCCCTCCCATCTCATAGCTTGCATGCCCTATGCATCACCACAAATACACAGAAAATAACTAATCAGTATTATAAAATTTCTAATAATGGCATTGCTTGATAAGGCACTGGATAACTTGGAGTATATGCCCATACTTCTGGTATACAAAGCAATATCTGTGGTTGCATTGAAAGCTATGCAAATAGGTATTAGAGTCAAACAATGAAATAGTACCAACATTTTAGTTCACCTGTGTGAATTCTGACTGGACAGCAATGGCCAACTGCAAATTAACAGCAGTATCTGCACTTCAAAACACAACTTGCCTGGCTATATTTCTATTACAGTCCTTGGCTTACTCGCTATCACCTCCTCGCCCCCAAACCGAGAGCTCAAATCTGAGATCATGGTGTCTATGTCTCACATGTGGTTATATTAGTCTATATTTTAAGATTATCATGAGAGAAAAGCACGGGGGTACATGCCTTTATACCCAGATCTTAGAAGCTGAGCCAAGAAGATGGATCTTTGTAAGTTTATGGTCAGCCTGGTCTACACAGAAAGTTTCAGAATGGCCAGATCATTTACGTAGTGGAAACCTAATTTGGTGTTGAATTGTTCTTTCTATTATACACATTTATATCAATACTCTTTATATCAAAGTAAGTGACATATCCTTATGTAATTACATAATCTCATTTCTGGGATTTACCTCATATAAATTCATGATCATTGGAAAGAAGTACCAAACTTTGGAGGCAATTTCTTTCTTTCTTTCTTCTTTTTTTTTTTAACGAAGTTTCTTTTTTTTGTTTGTTTGTTTTTTGTTTTTTTTTTGTTTTTTTGTTTAACATTTTTTATTCGATATATTTTTTATTTACATTTCAAATGATTTCCCCTTTTCTAGCCCCCCCACACTCCCCAAAAGTCCCATAAGCCCCCTTCTCTCCCCCTGTCCTCCCACCCACCCCTTACCAATTCCCCTTTCTGGTTTTGCTGAATACTGCTTCACTGAGTCTTTCCAGAACAAGGGGCCACTCTTCCTTTCTTCTTGTACCTCATTTGATGTGTATATTATGTTTTTGGGTATTCCAGTTTTCTAGGTTAATATCCACCCATTAGTGAGTGCACACCATGATTCACCTTTTGAGTCTGGGTTACCTCACTTTGTATGATGTTCTCTAGCTCCATCCATTTGCCTAAGAATTTCATGAATTCATTGTTTCTAATGGCTGAATAGTACTCCATTGTGTAGATATACCACAATTTTTGCATCCACACTTCTGTTGAGGGATACCTGGGTTCTTTCCAGCATCTGGCAATTATAAATAAGGCTGCTATGAACATAGTAGAGCATGTATCCTTATTACATGGTGGGGAATCCTCTGGGTATATGCCCAGGAGTGGTATAGCAGGATCTTCTGGAAGTGAGGTGCCCAGGTTTCGGAGGAACGACTAGACTGATTTCCAGAGTGGTTGTACAAATTTGCAACCCCACCAGCAGTGGAGGAGTGTTCCTCTTTCTCCACACCCTCTCCAACACCTGCTGTCTCCTGAATTTTTAATCTTAGCCATTCTGACTGGTGTAAGGTGAAATCTCAGGGTTGTTTTGATTTGCGTTTCCCTAATGACTAATGAAGTTGAGCATTTTTTAAAATGCTTCTCTGCCATCCGAAGTTCTTCAGTTGAGAATTCTTTGTTTAACTCTGTACCCCATTTTGAATATGGTTGTTTGGTTTTTTGGAGGCTAACTTCTTGAGTTCTTTATATATATTGGATATTAGCCCTCTATCTGATGTAGGGTTGGTGAAGATCTTTTCCTAATTTGGTTGCTGATTTGTCCTCTTGATGGTGTCCTTTACCTTACAGAAACTTTGTAATTTTATGAGGTCCCATTTGTCAATTCTTGATCTTAGAGCGTACACTATTGGTGTTCTGTTCAGAAACCTTCTCCCTGTACCAATGTCCCCAAGGGTCTTCCCCAGTTTCTTTTCTATTAGCTTCAGAGTGTCTGGCTTTATATGGAGGTCCTTGATCCATTTGGATTTGAGCTTAGTACAAGGAGACAAGAATGGATCAATTCTCATTCTTCTGCATGGCTGACCTCCAGTGGAACCAGCACCATTTGTTGAAAAGGCTATCTTTTTTCCATTGGATGTTTTCAGCCTCTTTGTTGAGGATCAAGTGGCCAAAGGTGTGTGGGTCCATTTCTGGATCTTCAATCCTGTTCCATTGATCCTCCTGCATGTCACTGTACCAATACCATGCAGTTTTTAACACTATTGCTCTGTAGTATTGCTTGAGGTCAGGGATACTGATTCCCCCAGAGTTTCTTTTGTCGCTGAGAATAGTTTTAGCTATCCTGTTTTTTTTTTTTTTATTCCAGATGAATTTGATAATTGCTCTTTCTAACTCTGTGAAGAATTGAGTTGGGATTTTGATGGGTATTGCATTGAATCTGTAGATTGCTTTTGGCAAAATGGCCATTTTAACTATATTGATTCTACCGATCCATGAGCATGGGAGGTTTTCCCATTTTTTGAGGTCTTCTTCCATTTCCTTCTTCAGAGTCTTGAAGTTCTTGTCATACAGATCTTTCACATGTTTGTTAAGAGTCACACCAAGATACTTTATACTGTTTGTGACTATTGTGAAGGGGGTCATTTCCCTAATTTTTTTCTCAGCCTGCTTATCCTTTGAGTATAGGAAGGCCACTGATTTGCTTGAGTTGATTTTATAACCTGCCACTTTGCTGAAGTTGTTTATCAGCTGTAGGAGTTCTCTAGTGGAGTTTTTTTGGATCACTTAGGTAGACTATCATGTCATCTGCAAATAATGATAGTTTGACTTCTTCCTTTCCAATTTGTATCCCTTTGACCTCCTTATGTTGTCAAATCGCCTGAGCTAGTACCTCAAGTTCAATATTGAAAAGATAAGGAGAAAGGGGGCAGCCCTGTCTAGTCCATGATTTTAGTGGGATTGCTTCAAGTTTCTCTCCATTTAGTTTGATGCTGGCTTCCGGTTTGCTGTATATTGCTTTTACTATGTTTAGGTATGGGCCTTGAATTCCTGTTCTTTCCAAGACTTTAAGCATGAAAGGATGCTGAATTTTGTCAAATGTTTTTTCAGCATCCAATGAAATGACCATGTGGTTTTTTTCTTTGAGTTTGTTTATGTAGTGGATTGCATTGATGGATTTCTGCATCTGACTAGGTGCCAACAGCACAGCACCTCCAGGAACTAAGAACCTTGGGTGTTTCTTCATTACCTAATGACATCTGATGCGGTTGTGCACTCCTGGTAAGCAATATATAAAATGTCTATATTGTTCAATTTCCACGTGTATGTGGGTTTTCTGTTGTTTTTGTTGCTATTGAAGACCACTTTTACTCCATAGTGATCTGATAGGAGGCATGGCATTAGTTCGATCTTCTTATATTTGTTGAGGTCTTGTGACCAATTATATGGTCGATCTTAGAGAAGGTACCATGAGATGCTGAGAAAAAGGTATATTCTTTTGTTTTAGGATAGAATGTTCTATATATATCTGTTAAATCTAATTGGTCCAAAGCTTCAATTAGTTTCATTGTGTCCCTGTTTAGTTTCTGTTTTCCTGATCGGTCCATTGAGGAAAGTGCAGTGTTGAAGTCACCCACAAGGTTTTCCCAAGGTTTTAAATCTCCAAAGTTGTCTCCCTTTGAGTTTTCTTAGTTGTTTCTACTTCTGTTTTTAGATCCTGGATGGTTTTGCTTAGCTCCTTCACTTGCTTGTTTGTGCTTTCCTGTAATTCTTTAAGAGATTTTTGTGTTTCCTCTTTCATGACCTCAGCCTGTTGACCAAAGTTCTCCTGTATTTCTTTAAGTTTTTTTTTTTTTTGTGTGTTTCCTCATTGTTGGCTTTTGTATTCTCCTGGATTTCTTTCAATGATTTTTGTGTTTCCCTTGCAAGGGCTTCTAACTTTTGATCCATTTTCTCCTGAATTTCTTTAAGTATGTCCTTCATGTGTTCCTGTACCAGCATCATGACCAGTGATTTTAAATCCAAATCTTGTTTTACTGGTGTGTTGGGGCATCCAGGACATGCTGGTAGAGGAGAATTGGGTTCAGATGTTGCCATATTACCTTGATTTCTGTTAGTGACGTTCCTGCGTTTGCCTTTTGCCATCTAGTTCTCACTGGTGTTACTTGGTCTTGTCAGTGCTGGACTCACCAGTGCAAGCTGCCCCTTCCCAGTTGGCCTCTGGTGCACAGCTTACCCCCTGCACTGCCTGTAGACAGGGTGCTGCTGCCCAGGCTGTTCAGATCCCGAAGCAGGCACCTGAAGGCTCCTGCTGGGGCCTGCTGGATTCACTGGAGCACACTGACTTCTCCCAGCTGGCCGCCTGGACTTGGTGATGTGGTGCTGCCGCCCAGGCTGATCTGGATCTCAGACTGTCCAATGTCACTGGATTTCGAAATCAAGATGGAGAGGCCGAGTTCTGAAGTGGCTTCCGTGCAGCGAAAGGCGCAGCAAAACCGCAGCTGTTTGCAGCCCGGCTGGTCAGTGAAGGTCAGTGGTCGTGGGCGCAGGGCCTAACTGGACCCTGTGTTGCCTTGGTTCCACTGCTGATGGCCCTTCAGCTGGACCAGCCACTGCTGTACTGCTGCCGCCGCCGCTGCTACCTCAAGGGAATTTATGATGAAGAAAATTGCTCATGTAGACTCAGAGAAATCCTGAAGGTGGATGATTCAAGGAGTTTCCCTACCTTTAGGATCCAGACCACTTCATGGACCAAGTGATCTTTTATATCCACGTCTTCCCTAGAATCCAACACTTCCCTTAGGGTTTTACATGATGTCTCATTGGAAGAAATGATGAATAAGCCCTCTGTTGTGGGGCATTTTTCCCTTATTACGAGAGGATGTCCTGAGAGGAAGAAAGGGAAATACCTGTCAAATGTCATGGAGCACAGAGCACTATTTGCTCATGAAAACCAGATTATGGTGAGCACAGATGCAGTGCAGAGGCTGGCATTGACAAGCCTTGAACTGGTTTTGTGCCTCAATCTTTTTTTTTATATACATCTCATCCTAATGTTAACCCTGAAAGATAAGGCAACACTAATTTTTTCAGATTTTACTTAGGAGAACCAGAAATGAACCATGTGAGACCTAACAGAATTGCTATGGGCCATTTTCCATCTTAGCATATGGAACTCAGACCTTTTCCAAAGAGTTTTCCTCTTTGGTCCTGGTGTGGCACAGAGACCCTATGTAAACATGATGTCAGAAAAGGTCTTTTTTCAAGATGTCTTCCCATTTCATCTAAGGAGCAGAAGTGATCATTACCTAGAACACTGTAATTTATATGTGTCTTTTAAAAAACCCAATTTCAGTTGCATAATATCCCTGTTGTAATGGGTTAGGTATCCTGCAGTGTCTATATATTTTTCTTCCCTTTACACTGTTATTAATTTGTAAGATGTTTTTAAGGCATGATTTTGTGTTCTCTAAGACATGATCATGTGGGAATTCTCACAAGATGCTAAGTTAGACTACATCATAAGATAAATGATATCTAATTGATCAATTTCCCTGAACTATGTAAAGGCAATTGTTTCAGAACTCATATTCGTTTTCACAGCCACTTTCACTTTTATTCACATCAATCAGTTTTTTATTGTCTTCAAATGTTATTGTGAACCTCCTCCCATTCTCAGATTTCTTGTAGAGCTTTTAGGAGAACTATTGTTAAATTTCTACCATAAGCAGTGTTTCCCCTTCATAAGAAGCTTGTAGAGCTTTTAGGAGAACCATTCTTAAATTTCTATCATCAGCAGTATTTCCCCTTCATAATAATGTATATATTCTATTTGTCTGGAACAATTGAAAGTTCTCCTTATAATCAAGCTTAGTCTTGATATCAGAATATAGAGATCTCTAGCTGGACATGGGGCATATTGTTTTGTTTTGGGTTTGTTTTTTACAGTGCCCCTCCCCTGAGCAAGAAAATGTCAACATGCATTAATATTGGATGCTAAATTGAAGAGGGAACCAGGATGGTACTTGAAGGAAGGTGGAGGACTCACTTTCTTCTGGGTTCTAGCTGAGTCTTGGGTCTTTAAGATGAATTGCTCCTGTGCATCTGCATTTACATCTTCATAAACAACCAAGGCAAGATGGGAAAAGCTGTGAAAATTCTTGAGTTTAATCTACTGTAGGTATTTTGAAGTTATGTCATTATAATGTCATGTGGATTCTCACAACCTATAAGAAGAAATGAGAATATGTATTGACACTAAGAATAATGAGACTGAGCAACCCTTCCAATCAGATTTAGGAACCACTGCTGTATTTTATGTCTCATTCTTTTTTGGGACAAAGTAGATTGTATGTGCTAAGCATAAGGAGACTTACATGGTTATTATGATGTGTAAGTAAGGATGTGCAATCTGAGAACTCTAAAATCGAGGAGAAAAAATTCAATTTATTACTTCACTGGAGAATTTTGTATGGCGACATATTTTGTGTTATACTTTGACATTGGAGGGAAGAGGGCTTATGGGACTTTGGGGGAGGTGGTAACTGGGAAAGGGAAAATCATTTCGAATGTAAACAATTCAAAAATTAAAAATAAAATCCTGTAAATTAATATTGGAAAAAATAAAAGTAGTCCAGTTTCAGTTTCATCCAAATAATACAAATGACACCATAGATTAGTTTTATGATACATGAGAAAATTTTGAATAACAATTTTCTCTAATCTTCAAAAGATATTGTTATTGTCACTTTCTACATTTGAACCTCACCTCTTTGTTAGCATTTAAAAGATCATCCTTGCAAGCACACTTGATGATCTCAGAATATTAAATTGTATCCAAATGCTTTTTTAATTTTATTACTATTATTTATTTGGCAATGATTTATTTTAAAAAGGCATTAGAAAGAATAGCAGGTGATGTGATAGGGACATCTCCAATAATCTAAATATGATCTCTCATTTAGTGGCAGAATTGTTAGTCATATGGAGATGTGAGCTGCATATTTCACATGGACTCTGAGATATGGCTACATTTACAATTTTCATTATAAAATTTTTGTAAGGTGTGCACTCTTATTAAAATGGTCTCAAGTCAGTGTAGAGGACATTCCTGGCTGCTACAATACCTCGACCCACTCTGAGGGAGAGCAAAGCCTTCAAACATAAAGTTGGGGGAAAATAGGGGGTGGTGGTAGAGGGCACAATGGCTGATAGTTCAGAAGGTAAAAATAAAAATGAAGATTTATTAAGGCAGAGGGCTTTAAAAAATTGCAGTACATAATTTACATGGAAGCATTGCTCTCACCTTCCCCAGAATGTACTCAGGGCATGGATACAGCCATCCTCCTCTTAGCAGTGGGGATGGCTTTTGGGAGGGTGAGGGACTTACCAAAACAATATATTTCACGGATACTTGGAATGACTATTAAAAACAAAACAAACAAACAAAAAACAATTTATAATCAAAGTCCTCAGCTACATTGTAGAATTTTGGGGGATATTTGCTCCAACCTACCACAGTTCCAGTTTTTAAATCCTGGGACAAAAGCATAAAAACAAACAAATACTGTATTTTTTAAAGTCGCTGAATTTCTTGTTGCTTATGAGAAATCTTTACCCAGACACACAAAGCAAAAAGATGACAGTTTACTTAATGACAATGAATTGTTCTTTGAAGGTGTTTTTGTTTTAACTTTAGATATGCTTCTGTTTGTAACTGTTTTGCTCTGATGTATATCTTTGTACCATATTGATCCTGATACCTGAGCAGGTCAGAACAGGGAATTTGATCCCCTGAAATTGGAATAATGGATGCCTACCAGCTATCACATGAGTGTTGTGAATCAATGAAAAATTACTTTTGCTTGTAGGATTTTCTGTAATGACTTCCAAATGATTTTTTCAGTTATTTTCTTTAGAAATGATATATGCAGAGTTTTTATTCATATTTATAGTAAAATTAAGTTTCTGTAGGGGAAAACACAGAAGTTTCTGTTATATTTTTTGTCAGACTGCAGACTGTGATATTTTCACGTGTCTGAAGACTATAATAATGAATTATGAATTTAATAAATGAAATGTTTAGTTATTTTGTTTTAATGTGAACTCATATTTAAGACTGAATAATGAAAACATTCTCAGCTAGTCCTTACTTACATATCACTGTTACTTACCTTGGAGTGCTCTTGGAGCTTCCTCGTGGCCAGGACAGAACCACAGTTGATAATCTCCACTGTTCTGAGAGCCAAAAAGAAACAATGGTCACAAATAATTTGACTGTAGAATCTTGAAGTATCTAGTGATTTTCTTTACTTTCAATTTCTAGCTCTGTAGCAGGGAAATTATTACAACTAGCATTAAGGATATGTCTTCGGAACACAGATTTGAGACATCAGGACTGATTTCAGGAGAAAACTCTTGGGGACTTGCCTTTCCTAACTGAGGGAATCTTGGTCTATGGATCCACAGCAGAATAAGTAATTACATTCAGCCATCAACACTAACCATGACCAATGTTACTACAAAATGACTCACAAAGGTCTCTCCAGTCTGTCAGCGGAATATTAAACATTGATTTGACATGAGGACACAGCCTAGTACCCAGAGAGTCATATACTCACAGTGATTATGATGACTTTATAAAGGAACATCTGAAAGATATGGTTATTTCAGCAACAGTGAGAAAAATAGACAAAAAAACAGAGATGCTTTGAGGGTGCCTAAGAGTACACACAACCATTGTCTTTCATTTAGAGAGAGCCAGTCTATGGAGAGAATGAAGATGGAATTAATAATTACTGCACTCAGAGTTATGGATCCATTTGAAACAATCATATAAACCGTACATTCTTTTGAGATAATTAGCATCTTAAAGGAATGACAAAAATGATTCCATGCTCTAATTGGAGTTATCATTAATAGTACTTTCTTGTTGGTTCATGATTAAAATTAAGGAATTTTTCCATGGAGTTCAAATGTATTATGCTAGGGGATGAAAATCGATTCCAGCAGACACTCAAAACTCCACCCACCCAAACATAAATGGAGAGAAAAGAGTGAGACAGAGAAACAGACTCACATTCAGATTGTCATCATATAAACTCACATGAAGTGATAGAGTGGGACATAGGGAGAAACAAACACAGAATGAGTGATAGAGAATTACACAGAGATGCACAGTTAAAAGGAGAAAAATAAACATACAAATATGTATGCAGAGAGAAAAACAGAAATATACAAGTACATTTATTAAATATTTAAAAACCACCACAAATACACCACATGGGCACACTTACACCTCCCCATACAGGAAAAGAAAACAAGAAGGAATGGGAGAGGAGAGGAATCATATAATGTAAAAGAATTGCAATAAAATTATAAAGAAGACAAAGAAATAAAGAAAGAAAGAAAGAAAGAGAGAAAGAAACAAAGAAAGAAAGAAAAGAAAGAAGGGAGGGAGGGTAGGAGGGAGGGACAGAGGGAGGGAGGAAGGAGAGAGAGAGAGAGAGAGAGAGAGAGAGAGAGAGAGAGAGAGAGAGAAAGATAGAGAGAGAGAAAGATAGAAAGATTTTCTTGACTAAAAGTTTGGCATACATTAAATCAGGTGTGCACATATGACCAATTAATCTCAATTTATTACAATGCATCTTTGCCTAGAGATAGTAAAAGTATGGCTCAATACCGTTGGGCTATGTGTTTCATTTTTACTAAATGTAGACAAGAAATTCAATAAAAGTCCCTTTCAAAACTATTATTATACCTTATATGCCTTTATTTCCAAAAGGAGAAGATTGAAAAATATGAGCGCAAATTTATCATAATTAAGTTCATCTGATTGTTTATATGTATACAAATTTGCACATATGTGGATCTCAAAAACAAAATTCAATTTTAACCCCAAGTAACTTTAAAATAACTTACAGGCATTTATATAATTGGTAGTAACTTCTTAATTATATCATTCACCTTATCGAATTTTGTTGCTCTTACACATAATGGCTACAAAAAATACAGAGAAGAATAGTATAAAATAACTTTGAACCTCATCATTACAAAATTAGTTATTATCTAATCATTCCTTATAATCTACAGTCCGAAATGGCAACTCTAATGTAGAATAAATATCCTGTTTTCTTCACTGGAGATAACTCTGGAAGACTGTCAGTCTTCCATATTTAGTACAAAATTAACTACAAGGATACTTGTTATTCAAACATAACTGTAGCAGTTTTTGTATGATAAAGGAAGACTGAGTAGCCATGGGTGCAGGAGCTCAGCATCCTGATTTTTTTTCATAATGGCAATAGACAGGCAGGGAGGGTGGTTGAAATAGAGAACCATCTCTTGATTCCTCCCCATCTAGACTTCCATCATTTCACACTCTTACTTTAATGCACAGAATGTGCACAGTATTAGGTAAATAACAATTAATAGCAGCAGCTATTTAAAAAGAAAACAAAAGACAAAAACAAAAGAAAATTAAAAAACAAAAGATAAGTTAGTACTCTTTCTACATAATGCTCCATATAAGAAAAGCATTGTAAGTGACTAGGAAACAATCCCTTAAATAAGAAACATAGCACAAGTTCCCGTCACTATCCTGAAGCAACCTTGTACCAAAATTAAAGGAAACCACGTCATAAGCCATTTCTTTTGCAGGGTTTTAATTTATTGTCTTCTATCTACTAGGCATAACCTATTGTCCTGAAAATAATTGTGTGTGTGTGTGTGTGTGTGTGTGTGTGTGTGTGTGTTTTGCTGAAGATCCATCCAAAACCGTATTATAACATGACCGGTTACTTGAATTTTATAAATAAGAACAAGTTACACTAACTGATTTTACACCTTTTTATCTTTAGACTAAGAATTCTGCAAAAACATCTTGGAATATGTAAGAGCATCTCTGTTTTTGTGGTTTTAATGCAAATAGGAAGGAACCAATGTGTGCATTTGATCTGGATGAAAACATAGCTCATGGCTCAGAAATCATATATTCAAGGACACATTCGAACACCACATTCACAAACACACTTAATTGTTCACACAATGGCACAGACACAATACACACACACAGAATCACACACACAATGGCACACACACAGTGAGCAATGAAAACTTAAGGAAAAGTAAAGCTTCTGATATGTTGTGAATATCTGAGAACTTCTGTACAATTTAAAAAGAAAGGATTATAGAAAAGCACGAGATAGAGAAATAATTTACATAGAATTTTAATTGACATTATTATAAAATACTGTCTTTTCAGAGCATTTCAAACACATTAAGATCTAACTAATGATTGCAAAGATGTGTGCATTTTTCCTGATAGTGATGTTGTTTAAAAACAGACACATTTCAAGAGACAGTGTCTCTTTAAACAAAATAGTTCTAAAATTAATGTTTTTAGTGCATGAAAATGAAAGGAAAACCAGGTCTATTCTGTGCACATTAAAATATTTCTTGACTCCGGGTGAACCACGGATATGTAAGTAATTCTCAAGAGATAAGATTAACCTTATAATTACATGTTCCCAATATTAGGAAATATAGGCTTATAATTATTGTTCAATGATACATAAAAATATGTTTATTATAGGAAAAAGGAATTATACCTTTTATCCTAACCTAAAAGGCCAAACTATAAACATAAAATCAAAGAAAACCACCAAAGAATTGATAAGAATAAAAAAGATCATTGCTAAATACTCATTAAAGAACACGGAGAAAGAAAAGTGATGAAGGATATTTATTTAAATTAGAACAATATTTTTATGTTCTAAACATTTCTTCAAGGCAAAAAGGGAAATAAACACATCATCACATGAAGAAAATCTCAAAAGTACATATTACCAATCTTCTAAATGACACACAAGTTTGTTAAAAATTATGGCAGAGTAACATATGAAAGCACTAGAGTTGTGGGTGAAAATCAGTAAAAATGTTTATTGTAAAGGAGTTGAACCTAAGTCACAAAGGTGTTGAAAGACATCAGGGAGATTGCTCTTCTACAATACTGACCATTTGTCATAGCTGAAATCAAGCAGCAGAGGCAACAGTGCATTTCCATGCAGTACTATCTGCTCTGCTGGTCTTCTCTGTACTGAGGACACATTTGGTTTAGCTAAGCTACTGAGTAGTCTATTTAATGTCACTGGTTAGAAATTAATTTTATACTACACTTTCTCTTTAATCACTGTTTTGTATAACCTAGAAAGTATTAAAATCAAATTACATGGTGATCATTGTACAGACCTTGTGTTTTTAGGGCAATTTCAACAGTGACATGTTAGAATATCAACTATAGATACATTTTGTACCCATTAGCATTTATAAGTCAGAAAGAAGTTGATTCCCTGAGCTACATTCTATTCTGTTTTACAGGTGGAATGGTCTTCAATGCTCTGCATGCTACATAACAGTTACATTTATGATCTACACTAAATCCAATAGTGAAAATGGAACAATAATATAAGTATTAGAAAAATAGACACTTTTTAAAAAAATTCATTCATTTCATTTATATGAGTAATCTGGACCTGTCTTCAGACACACAAGAAGAGGCATCAGATCCTATTACAGATGGATGCAATTCACCATGTGTTTGATGGGAAATGAACTCAGGAACTCAGGAAGAGCAGGCAGTGTTCTTTACCACTGAGCCATCTCTCCAGCTCCGAATAGACAATTATCTAACAACTGTATGTATAACTCAATAACAAAACTACTAACTACGGAGTATGGGTGAAGTTATAAATTTTGTCCTAAGTACTGTATGTATACACATGACCACACACACACACACACACACACACACACACACACACACACAGACACACCCCAAAGGTAAGTTAATAAAAATGATTTCTAAAAATATGTTACATAAAAAGAAATCCCTATGCCAAGAACATTCAAATAAATATGAGGATAAAGAGTCATGATTATGTAGCCATTCTTCCAAAGAAGGTGTGAGAGTGCATAGACATACAGAAAGCAGAGGGCAGAATTAGAGAGGTAAAATAATACAGAACATGTGGATGTGAAGAGCAAAATAATTCTTGATATATTTTGCTCTATTTAAGAGTTGTTTGTAGATATCTTAGGAAATAACAATGATTTTGATTAGACAGAAATATTTTAAAATAAATAGTAGTTGGACAACACATATGTTAATATACAAGACATAAGAATTCAAGGGAAAAGCTGTTTAATTATAAAAGCCATAGGGGAAAACGGTCAAGAAATATAAAGGCAGACCTATCAGAATTGCACCCAACTTCTCACCAGAGATTATAAAGACAGAAAATCCTGACCAGATGTCCTACAGACCCTAAGAGAACACAAATGCTAGTCCAGACTACTATACCAAGAAAACTGTCAATTACCATAGATTGAGAAACTATGATATTCCATGACAAAAAGAAAATTACACAATATCTTCCCAAAAATCCAGTCCTACAAAGGATAATAACTAGAAAACTCGAAAAAAGGAGAGAAACTACACCCTAGAAAAAGCAAGAAAATAATCTTTTAACAAAGTGAAAAGATAGCCACATAAACATAATATTACCTCTAATAACAAAATAACAGGAAGCCACAATCGCTTTTAAATGATATCTCATAATATCAATGGACTCAATTCTCCAATAAAAAAGACATAAACTAAAAGACTGGATGCATAAAAAGGACCCAAAGTTTCCTGCTTACAGGAAACCCCCCTCAGTGAGAAAGACAGACACTACCTCAGAGTAAATGACTGGAAAACAATTTTCCAAACTCATAAAAGGAAATAACTACTAAGAAGAACTCTCAATTCTGAACATCTATGATCCAAATGCAAGGGCACCCAGACTCATAAAAGAAAGTTTACTAATGCTCAAAGCACACATTGCACCTCACACAATAATAGTGGGACACTTCAACACCCCACTCTCAACAATGGATACATCATGGAAACAGAAATTAACATACACACAGTGGATCTAACAGAAGTTATGAACCATAGATACATGGTTTTAATAGATACCTATGTAACATTTTATCTTAAAACAAAAGAATATACCTTCTTCTCAGCATGTCATGGTACCGTCCCCAAAACTGAAAATACAACTGGTCACAAAACAGCCCTTAACAGATATAAGAAGATAGAAATAATCTGATGCATTCTATCAGATCACCACAGACCAAGGCTGGTCTTCAAAAACAACAAAAATAATAGAAGCCCACATGCATGGAAGCTAAACAATGCCCTACTCAACGATAACTTGGTCAAGGAAGAAAACACTATCCAAATCTTTCTATTAAGCCACAATTACCCTGATACCTAAACCACACAAGACCCAACAAAGAAAGAGAATTTCAGACCAATTTCCCTTAGGTACATCATTGCAAAAATACTTAATAAAATCCTTGCAAACCAAATCCAAGAACACATCAAAATGATCATCCATCATGATCAAGTATGCTTCATTCCAGGAATGCAGGAATGGTCCCACATAAGGAAATCCATCAATGTAATTATTCCATTATATGAAGGAACTCACAGGAAAAAAACACATGATCATCTTATTGGACGCTAAGAAAGCATTTAACAATTTCCAACACCCCTTAATGATAAAAGACTTGGAAAAGGCAGGAATTCAAGTCCCATAACTAAACATTGTAAAATCAATACACAACAAACCAGTAGCAAACATCAAACTAATGGAGAAAAACTTGAAGGAATACCACTAAAAGCAAGGGCTAGACAAGGCTGTCCACTCTCTCCCTAGAAGTCCTAGCCATAGGAATTAGAAAAAAAATGAGGTCAAAGGGATACCAATTGGAAAGGAACAAGTCAAACTATCACTATTTGCTGATAATTTGATTTAATACTTAAGTGACCCTAAAAATTCCACCAGAGAACTCCAAAACATGATAATCAACTTCAACAAAGTGACTGGATTAACTCAAACAAATTAACTTCTCAGAGGTGTGATTTTCTATTACTTCATGATAGGGTAAATATTAGCTCTTTGTGTGTGAATGTGTGTATATGTGTGAGTTGCACATACTCACAGGTTACTAGACACAACCAAAACATCATTAAATGAGGACAGATGTCTTTAACTCATTTTTGTGCCCCTTGTGAGTTCCACAGAACATTGGAACAGCAAGGTTCGATGTATTCCTCCCATGTCTTCCTTCACAAGAGATTCCATATAGAAAAAATAAGATCCTCCTAGTCCTGGTCTCCACCTAACAAAACAAGTATTCAGTGAAGAAGTGATACTAAATTTTTAAGGTTCATGATATGAAAACACGTTGACAGGGAAGATCTGAGAAACATTGTCGCAATATGTATAATGACATTTTATATATTGTTTATATGTATGAAATTCACAATAAATACATGATATTAAAGGGGAATTGTAACTCTTAATATAAGTGATATGCTAATGGAAAGATAGTAAGAATTTTAAAAATTACCCATAGTTAAAAATTTTAGACTTCTTTTTATACATGTGAAGACCAAGACTATATTGGCCCAAATGCCATTTTCCTTCAGAAAGTCTTTCTAATCTGATTGTCCCTTCCTCAAACTGTCTTGAAAAGTGAAAACTTAGAAATGGGCAGCTGGTGTATATTGTCTTCTGAGGGTATAATTGTATTAATCTAAACAACTCAAGCCAAAGACTTCTGCTTTTGTGATTATGATGTTCAGCTGAACTGTCAAAACTGTTATAATAAACTTGATCACTGTCAAATCAGAAAAATAAACAAACAAACATACAAACAATCAAACAAACAAATCCTCCAGCATTCAAAAAATATTTCTGAAGTTGGTCTAGTCCAGAAAAAGGAGTCATTTCCCTTTATGCTTGCCTGTGACTAATATATGGATGTCAATATTTATTCTGGGAAGTAAAAATACTTGTACATTTTAAAGTCTCTACCTAGATTCCTGCACCTCTCCAAATCACTCCACTGCCTTGCTGTGGTAACAATAGATCCCCCTCTCCATCTTTATGAATGCTAAGTTTCTCCTATTCAAATTATCCCCATTTCTTCTCCTGATATTCTTCCTTCTCTTTACACAGCATTGGCCATGCCAAATCTGTTTCCTTTTCCTCTCTGAATTCTTCCAGTTGTCTCTGAACATGTTTCCTTTCCTAACTATAATGAAATTCTTCCCTGTAATAACGGAGTGGCTAAACTTCTGATGGTTTCTTTACTGTGATCTGCTCATACAAATGTAGTATTTTCTTCTTTAAGAGAATATAATTTTGCCCAAAACATGTTACCCCATTCAAAAATATGTACAAAGGCACCATATCTTTTAGTTAAAAAGCAGAAATTTGGGGTCTACCAAAATATCAAACCAAATTCTTTGAAAAAAATCTTTGTAGTCATGGTGTGTTTAAAAAATTGGGCTGCTCATACAATAATCCTCACTCATAACTTGGACAGATTTTTTTTTAGGATTTACATAAACTGTTCTCTCCAAAGCATACCTCTCCTCACATAATAATTTTGTTTCTATAGAAGTTTGGTTCTGAATATTCCTCTACTGGCTACTTTTTCAAGGAATCACTGCTGAGTTAAGAGTTAGCTTGTATGATAGGGAGGATTCAAAAGAGAACACTTCTTGATATGATTAGAACAAGATTACTTATATGAACCATACTAGTGATAAAAGTACCTTTTCTCTGGAGTCTGGAGGGGAGAAACTTTCAATGAACTTAAATTATATTTTGCCTACTTCTGAACACCAAACTGGTGACTACAATTTGGAGACAAACTACTGAAATCTGAGGTTTATCTAGCAGTCAAGATGAAGGACAACCCTGATGTCAATAGTCTAAGGGTCATGCCTTCTGAGAATGAGACACATATATTTCCGTTCTTTATATCTAGTGCCTTCAAATCGTTTTCAACTAATTATTGAACTAAAAGTCTTTTTAAGGAATCACATATGTTCACAATCTAATGTATGTATATGAAAGTTATATGGGTGAGAGATAGAATATAGAGACAGCTGGATGACAGATCAATAGTTTGAAAGTCTTGGAAGTTGACATCTCCATGTTTTTGCATGGTCGCCCTTTAAGCACCAGGAAGCTGTTTTGCGCAGGGCTTAGCACTGCATAGGAGAAGTGCTGGAAGCTGCTGCATCTCCAGTAGTGAAATCAATTTCCTCTGCCATGGTGGGCTGGGCAGACATGTGGATTTTTTGAGGGAACTAGGTGAGAAGTTTGTTTCCTTTTTAATGACCATCATGCAGTGGGCATATGTCTCATTTTGAAGACAGGTAAGAAGCTTCACTAGTCTGTTATTTTTGCATTCATAGGACACACACTTGGAGTGGTGTATATTTGGCCATTCAGGCCTCTGAAAACTTTTCCACCCCTTCATAGGAGGTGGGGAGGGAATTAAAGTGAAGGGGACACCAGTGCCTGGCCAACAGGTCCAGTCCCTACCACCCCACCGCAAGAAGTGCCCATGACCTTCCTGCGCAGGAATACAGGGCCCTGTGCCTCCCTCCGCACCATCCTGGCTGCCAGGGCCAGGCCGCAGGTTCATGGAAGACAGGGATGCGAGCACCTGGCCGGCTGTACCTGACCCTCAGCACGCCTAGGACCTGCAGCACCACTGCCCTGGCACCCCGGTTCTGGCCAGAGGGGAAGGGCCCGTGCCGGGAGGTCCCGAGCTTGCTGCTCTCTAGTTCCAGTGCATCTGGGCTCCTCGCCTCGCCTGGACCCCAGCATCACATACTGCATTCCCTGATGCCCTGCAGGCCGGCCCCAGGAATTCACCTTCCTGCCCACACTGCACATCTTTGCTCTGATCACCAATCCCTGTGGCTGCAGCAGGGCTGGTGGCCTTGGCTGGTCCAGGAGACTTGGTGGGGCCACTAAGCTTCCCACACCAGGTATTCAGCCCCACACTGCCTGGCCCTGGCCTGCCCCGCCCTGGCCAGTCCAGCCCTGCACAACCCCACCTTGCACACACTTGGAGGATAGGCCCCGATGTCCACAGGCCCCGCCTCCAGACCTCCCATTGGCTTGAAGCTTCCTGAGGTCCTGCCCCAACAGGTTAAGCTTGTACTGGGAACCCCAAGTGCTACAGATTATTGCACTCTTGATTACTAAAGATTTTGTTTAAAATAAGGTTAGTGTCACAATATATACGAAATAGGGTTTCAGAGTTTTGAAAAGTTTCAAAGTTTTGAAAAAGAAAATCAGATATATGGTCACCCACATAATCTACATACAGTAGAATATTTTCGCATACCAAACTGTGCTTCTTGGTCAAAAGCCCTGATTCCACTTCTACTTTACACCAGCCAGACCTTCCCAACCATTAACAGTTAAACTCTTTTAATCTTCATTTTGAATTATGGGAAAAGGGCAGGACAGTGAAGCAAATTGCCCTGAATCATATCGCTTGTAAAAGTCAGTCAGAATTAAAGTAAAAAATCAGTTCTTTATCTATTACCATATTCACAAAAGATTTGTTGTAAACCCAATGACTATTCAACAAATACAGTGACTTCTCCTGAGGTCTCCAGAACACTGAAGTACCAAATTCTGAGCCCTTGATTCTAGCAGACTTACAGGATAAAGTTCCTTGTTGGTCCCTGTGGCCACATTTCCATGGTGAGAAAGAGGTTGTGTTTATTTCTATCAGAGGCACATTATTTCATTTGGATTTGTTAACTTTGGGTGTGTGGCTGATAGCCCAATGATGTAAGCCTGAAGTTATTTTATCTACACACTTGTCTTCTCTATTTGGCACAACAGAACCTTGTGCATAGGAACACCAGAAAACTTTTCAGCATGGCATTTGGGGGGCATTTCAAGTAGGGAAATCAACAGAAGGCATAAGGTGCAAATCAGAAAACAAAGCTCTGAAAAGCATAGTAAATAGTCTGGAAGGAACATGTATGCACAATTTGACAGGTGAAACCATAAAAGAGAATACTGCTGTGTTTGACCTCAGCTCAGATCTCAGCTCATGCACAGATGATAGAGAAAGCACAGTGATGTGATTTGGAGGTTTTGTTTTGTGTCTTTACGTAAACCCACAAGTGTAGAATCCAAAAATAGTGAGGGTTGAGTATTTTATTAATTTATTACTTATAATTTGTTGACTATTTATTTGAGCATTCTTACTTCTGGGATTTCCAGGTAGTTAGAACCAGCTCCTTGTCCATGAGCTGCTTGCAGTCTGTCAGTCTTGTAATTTCCACAGAAAAATAGTCCAGTCACAAGTGCAGTCCCCTGTTTGCTAAAGATAGGCTGAAAGGTTTTTGAAAAGCTGAAATTAATTCCCATTATATGTTTAGTTTAACCTAGTCAACATGTTCAAATATTCTTTTACATGTAATTATAAAACTATTACCAAGTTATTGCATATATGTGTGTTTATTTAAATTAACACTAACTTTTTACAATATGCTCTGTACTTTTCATTTAACATCTAAGTTCACAGTAACCACATTTCAGGTGCACTATAAGCTGTATGTGGCTGGTGGCTTGTTTGTGAACACCACAGATTGTAAATTATGTGCTTTGGTTTTGCTTGTGTGTCTAAGCTTTTATCTTCCACAGAGAATGCACTGTACAATTTTCTCTCCGAAGAATATATGTGAATACAACATTTAACGGAAATACAGAGTTACAGAGTAAACACAACAATGCATGTTTTAGAAATACTTAATGTGGACGAGAAGAAATCCCTCATTTTGAGAAATTATCTTGTTTTTCCTAAACAACATGCTGTAACTCTATGTGCTTCGGTGTTCCGTGTATGTCTAAGCATGTATCTTCCACAGAGAATGTACTCTACGGTTTTCTCTCGAAATTATATGTGCAAATACCACATTTTAAGGAAATACAATGTTGCAGAATAAAGACAACCATGAATGTATTAGAAGTACGTAATCTGAACGAGAAGAAATCCCACATTGTGTGAAATTGTCTTGCTTTTTCTAAACAACACGTTGTAAGTCTATGTGCTTTGGTGTTGCACATATGTCTAATCATGTATCTTCCACAGAGAATGCACTGTACAGTTTTCTCTCGGAATAATATGTGTGAATACCACATTTTAAGGAAATACAGGGTTGCGGAGAAAAGACAACCACGAATGTTTTAGAAATACTTAATCTGGACAAGAAGAGAACCCTAATTTTGCGAAATTATCTTGTTTTCATAAACAGCATGTTGTAACTCTATGTCCTTTGGTGTTGCGTGTATGTCTCAGCGTGTATCTTCCACAGAGAATGCACTGTACAGTTTTTTCTTGGAAGAATATGTGTGAATACCACACATTTTAAGGAAATACAGGGTTGCAGAGTAAAGACAATCACGAATGTTTTAGAAATACATAATCTGGCTGAGAAGAAATCCCTCATTTTGCGAAATTATCTTGTTTTTCCTAAACAACACATTGTAACTCTATGTGCTTCGGTGGTGCGTGTATGTCTAAGCGTGTATCTTCCACAGAGAATGCACTGTACAATTTTCACTCTGAAGAATATGTGCGAATACCACATTTTAAGAAATACAGTGTTGCAGAGTAAAGACAAACATGAATGTATTAGAAATACTTAATTGCAACTAAAAGAAATCCCGCAGTGTGCAAAATTATCGTGTTTTTCTTTAACAACATGTGGTAAATCTATGTGCTTTGGTGTTTCGTGTATGTCTAAGCGTGTATCTTCCACAGAGAATGCACTGTACAATTTTCTCTCTGAAGAATATGGGCGAAGACCACATTTTAAGGAAATACAGTGTTGCAGAGTAAAGACATCATGGATATTTTAGAAATGCTCAATCTGGACGAGAAGAAATCCCTCATTTTGTGAAGTTATCTTGTTTTTCCTAAACAACAGGTTGTAACTCTATGTGCTTTGGTGTTACGTGTATGTCTAAGTGTGATTCTTCCATAGAGAATGCACTGTACAATTTTCTCTCTGAAGAATATGTGCGCATACCACATTTTAAGGAAATACAGGGTTGCAGAATAAAGACAACCACGAATGATTTAGAAATACTTAATATGGATGAGAAAAGTCCCTCACTTTGTGAACTTATCTTGTTTTTCATAAACAACATGTTGTAACACTATGTGCTTTAGTGGTGCGTGTATGACTAACCATGTATCTTTCACAGACAATGCACTGTACAATTTTCTCTGAAGAATATGTGCGAAGACCACATTTTAAGGAAATACAGGGTTGCAGAGTAAAGACACCATGAGTATTTTAGAAATGCTCATTCTGGACGAGAAGAAATCCCTCATTTTGTGAAATTATCATGTTTTTCATAAACAACATGTTGTAACTCTGTGTGCTTTGGTGTTGCGTGTATGTCTAAATGTGTATCTTCCACAGAGAATGCACTGTACAGTTTTCTCTCTGAAGAATATGTGTGAATACCACACTTTAAGGAAATACATGGTTGCAGAATAAAGACAACCACGAATTCATTAGAAATACTTAATGTGGACGATAAGAATTCCTGCATTGGGCAAAATTATCTTGTTTTTCCTAAACAACATGTTGTAACTCTTTGTGCTTTGGTGGTGCGTGTATGACTAAGTGTGTTTCTTCCACAGATAATGCACCGTACAATTTTCTCTCGAAAGAATATGTGCGCATACCTCATTTTAAGGAAATACAGGGTTGCAGAGTAAAGACAACCACAAATGTTTTAGAAATACTTAATCTTGACGAGAAGAAATCCCTCATTTTGAGAAATTCTCTTTTTTGTCCTAAAGAAACCATTGTAACTCTATTTCCTTTGGTGTTGCATGTATGTCTAAGATTGTATCTTCCACAGAGAATGCACTGTACAATTTTATGTCTGAAGAATATGTGCGAATACCACATTTTACAGAAATACAGTGTTGCAGAGTAAAGACAACCATGAATGTTTTAGAAATACTTAATTTGGATGAGAATAAATCCTGCATTGTGCGAAATTATCTTGTTTTTCCTAAACAACACGTTGTAACTCTATGTGCTTTGCAGTTGGGTGTATGTCTAAGCATATATCTTCCACAGAGAATGCACTGTACAGTTTTCTCTCAGAAGAATATGTGCAAATACCACATTTTAAGGAAATACAGTGTTGCAGCATAAGACAACCATGAATGTATTAGAAATACTTAATCTGGACGAGAAGAAATCCCTCATTTGTGAAATAACCATGTTTTTCCAAACAATACGTTGTAACTCTATGTGCTTTGGTGTTGCATGTTTGTCTAAGCCTGTATCTTCTGGAGAGAATGCACTGTACAATTTTCTCTTGGGAGTATATGTGTGAATACCATATTTAAAAGAAATACAGTGTTGTAGAGTAAAGTCAACCACGAATGTATTGGAAATACGTAATCTGGGTGAGAAGAAATCCCTCATTATGCGAAATTATCTTGTTTTTCCTAAACAACACGTTGTAACTCTATGTGCGTTGTTGTTGGGTGTATGTCTAACCGTGTATCGTCCACGGAGAATGCACGGTACACTTTTCTCTTTGAAGAATATGTGCGAATACCACATTTTAAGGAAATACAGTGTTGCAGAATAAAGACAACCACGAATGTAATAGAAATACTTAATCTGGACAAGAAGAAATCCAGCATTGTGCGAACTTTTCTTGTTTTTCCTAAACAACACGTTGTAACTCTATGTGCTTTGGTATTGCGTGTATGTCTATGCATGTATCTTCCACAGAGAATGCACTGTACAATTTTCTCTCGGAAGAATATTTGCGCATACAATATTTTAAGGAAATACAGTTTTGCAGAGTAAAGACAAACACGAATGTATGAGAAATACATGTTCTTTATGAGAAGATATCCAGCATTGTGAGAAATTATCTTGTTTTTCATAAACAACACATTTTAATTCTATGTGCTTTGTTGTTGAGTGTATGTCTAAGTGTGTATCTTCCAGAGAGAATGCACTGACCACTTTTCTCTTTGGAGTATATGCTTGAATACCATATTTAAAGGAAATAGAGTGTTGCAGAGTAAAGACAACCACGAATGTATTAGAAATACTTTATCTGGCCTAGAAGAAATCCCTCATTTTGCGAAATTATCTTGTTTTTCCTAAACAACACATTTTAACTATATGGGCTTTAAGTGTTTTGAGTATGTCTAAGTGTATATCTTCCAGAGAGAATGCACTGTATAGTTTTTTCTCGGGAGCATATGTGCAAATACCATATTTAAAGGAAATACAATGTGCAGAATAAGGACAACCACGAATGTATTAGAAATACTTTATCTGGCTGAGAAGAAATCCCTCATTTTGCAAAATTATCTTGTTTTTCCTAAACAACACATAACTCTACTTGCTTAGTGTTGCGTGTATGTCTAAGTGTGTATCTTCAAAGAGAATGCACTGTACAATTTTCTCTCTGAAAAATACCTGTGAATACCACATTTTAAGCAAATAGAGTGTTGCAGAGTAAAGGCAACCATGAATATATTAGAAATATTTAATCTTGAGGAGAAGAAATCCCGCATTGTGCGAAATTATCTTGTTTTTCCTAAACAACACGTTGTAACTCTATGTGTTTTGATGTTGGGTGTGTGTCTAAGCGTGTACCTTCCACAGAGAATGCACTGTAGAGTTTTCTCTCAGAAGAATATGTGGGAATACCACATTTTAAGGAAATACAGTGTTGCAGATTAAAGACAACCACGAATGTATTAGAATTATGTAATCTGGACGAGAAGATATCCCGCATTGTGCGAAATTATTTGGTTTTTCCTAATCAACACATTGTAACTCTATGTGCTTTGGTGTGCGTGTATGTCCAAGCACGTATCTTCCACAGAGAATGAACTGTACAGTTTTCTCTTGGAAGAATATGTGCAAATACGACATTTTAAAAAAAAATAGAGTGTCGCAGAGTAAAGACAACCACGGATGTATTAGAAATATTTAATCGCAACGAGATGTAATCCTGAATTGTGAGAAATTATCTTGTTTTTCCTAAAGAACACGATGTAACTCTATGTGATTTGGTGTTTCCTGTAAGACTAAGCATGTATCTTACACAGAGATTGGTCTGTACTTTTTTTTCTGAACTATAAGTGCGAATACCACATTTTAACGAAATAAAGTGTGGCAGAGTAAAGACAACCATGAAAGTATTAGAAATACTTTCACTGGACAAGAAGAAATCCCTCATTTTGTGAAATTATCTCGTATTCCTAAGCAACACGTTGTAACTCTATGTGCTTTGGTGTTGTGTGTATGTCTAAGCATGTATCTTCCACAGAGAATGCACTGTACACTTTTCTTTCGTAAGTAAAAGTGCGAATAACACATTTTAAGGAAATACAGTGTTGCAGAAGAAAGAAAACCATTAATGTATTAGAAATACTTAATAGCAACGAGAAGACATCCATCATTATACGAAATTATCTTGTTTTTTCTAAACTTCAAGTTGTAACTCTTTGTGTTTTGGTGTTGGGTGTATGTCTAAGCGTGTTTCTTTTACAGAGAATGCACTGTACAGTTTTCTCTTGGAAGAATATTTGCGAATACCACATTTTAAGGAAATACCTTGTTGCATAGTAAAGACAACCACAAATGTATTGGAAATGATTAATCTGGACGATATGAAAGCCCAAATTGTGTGAAATTATCTTGTTTTTCCTAAACAACACGCTGTAACTCTATGTGCTTTGGTGTTGCCTATATGTATAAACGTGTATCTTCCACAGAGTATGCACTGTACAATTTTCTCTCGGAAGAATACGTTTGAATACCACATTTTAAGGAAATACAGTGTTGCAGAGTAAAGACAACCACGAATGTATTAGAATTACTTAATCTGGACAAGAAGATATCCAGCATTGTGTGAAATTATTTGGTTTTTTGTAATCAACACGTTGTAACTCTATGTGCTTTGGTGTGCGTGTATGTCTAAGGGCGTATCTTCCACAGAGAATGCACTGTACAGTTTTCTCTTGGAAGAATATGTGCAAATACGACATTTAAAAAAAAATACAGTCTTCTCCTCCTGGGTGAAATAGCTTCTTTTTGTTCCAGGGCTTTCAGGTGTGTCATTAAGCTGGTTATGTATGCTCTCTCCATTTTCTTTTTGGAGGCACTCAGGGCTATGAGTTTTCCTCTTAGCACTGCTTTCATTGTGTCCCATATATTTGGGTATGTTGTGTCTTCATTTTCATTGTGTTCTAAAAAGTCTTTAATTTCTTTCTTTATTTCTTCCTTGACCAAGGTATCATTGAGTAGCATATTGTTCAATTTCCACGTGTATGTGGGTTTTCGGTTGTTTTTGTTGCTATTGAAGACCACTTTTACTCCATAGTGATCTGATAGGAGGCATGGGATTAGTTCGATCTTCTTATATTTGTTGAGGTCTGTCTTGTGACCAATTATATGGTCGATTTTGGAGAAGGTACCATGAGGTGCTGAGAAAAAGGTATATTCTTTTGCTTTAGGATAGAATGTTCTATATACATCTGTTAAATCTAATTGGTCCAAAGCTTCAATTAATTTCATTATGTCCCTGTTTAGTTTCTGTTTTCCTGATCGGTCCATTGAGGAAAGTGCAGTGTTGAAGTCACCCACAATTATTGTGTTAGGTGCAATGTGTGCTTTGAGCTTTAATAAAGTTTCTTTTACGAATGAAGGTGCCCTTGCATTTGGAGCATAGATGTTCAGGATTGAGAGTTCTTCTTGTTGTATTTTTCCTTTGACCAGCAAGAAGTGTCCCTCAGGGTCTCTTTTGATGACTTTGGGTTGAAAGTCAATTTTATCTGATATTAAAATGGCTACTCCAGCTTGTTTCCTGAGACCATTTGCTTGTAAAATTGTCTTCCAGCCTTTTACTCTAAGGTAATGATTGTCTTTGACCCTTAGGTGTGTTTCCTGTAAGCAGCAAAATGTAGGGTCCTGCTTGCGTATCCAGTCACTTAGTCTATGTCTTTTTATTGGGGCATTGAGTCCATTGATGTTAAGAGATATTAAGGAATAGTGATTGTTACTTCCTATCATTTTTGACGTTATTTTTTAAATTTGATTGGTTAACTTCTTTTGGGTTTGATGAAAGGTTACTATCTTGCTTTTTCCAGGGTGAAGTTTCCCTCCCTGTATTGGTGTTTTCCTCCTATTATCCTTTGTAGGGCTGGGTTTGTGGATAGATATTGGGTAAACTTGGTTTTGTCATGGAATATCTTAGTTTCTCCATTTATCGTGATTGAGAGTTTTGCTGGATATAGTAGTTTTGGCTGGCATTTGTATTCTCTTAGTCTGCATGAGATCAGCCCAGGATCTTCTAGCCTTCATAGTCTCAGGTGAAAAGTCTGCTGTGATTCTGATAGGTCTTCCTTTATATGTTACTTGGCCTTTTTCTCTTACTGCCTTTAATATTCTTTCTTTGTTTAGTACATTTGGTGTTTTGATTATTATGTGACGGGAAGTATTTCTGTTCTGGTCCAGTCTGTTTGGAGTTCTGTAGGCTTCTTGTATATTCATGGGCATCTCTCTCTTTAGGTTAGAGAAGTTTTCTTCCATAATTTTATTGAAGATATTTGCTGGCCCTTTAAGCTGTAAATCTTCACTCTCATCTATGCCTATAATCCTTAGGTTTGGTCTTTTCATTGTGTCCTGGATTTCCTGGATATTTTGGGTTACAAGCTTTTTGCTTTTTGCATTTTAACTGTTGAGTCCATGGTTTCTATGGTATCTTCAGCGTCTGAGATTCTTTCTTCTATCTCTTGTATTCTGTTGTTGATATTTGCATCTGTATCCACTGATTTCTTCCCAAGGCTTTCTATCTCCAAAATTGTCTCCCTTTGAGTTTTCTTAGTTGTTTTTACTTCTGATTTTAGATCCTGGATTGTTTTGCTTAGCTCCTTCACTTGCTTGTTTGTGCTTCCTGTAATTCTTTAAGAGATTTTTGTTTCCTCTTTCATGACTGCAGCCTGTTGACCAAAGTTCTCCTGTATTTCTTTAAGTGAATTTGTGTTTCCTCATTATTGGCTTTTATATTCTCTTGGATTTCTTTCAATGATTTTTGTGTTTCCCTAGCAAGGGCTTCTAACTTTTGATCTATTTTCTCCTGAATTTCTTTAAGTATGTCCTTCATGTGTTCCTGTACCAGCATCATGACCAGTGGGTGGGAGGACAGAGGGAGAGAAGGGGGCTTACGGGACTTTTTGGGAGTGGGAGTGCTAGGAAAGGGGAAATCGTTTGAAATGTAAATAAAAAATATACCGAATAAAAAAATTAAAAAAAAAATACAGTCTTGCAGAGTAAAGACAACCACGAATGTATTAGAAATACTTAATCGCGACGAGATGTAATCCCGAATTGCGCGAAATTATCTTGTTTTTCCTAAAGAACACTATGTAACTCTATGTGCTTTGGTGTTGCCTCTAAGTCTAAGCATGTATCTTACACATGGGTTTATCTTTCACAGAGATTGCACTGTACCATTTTCTCTTGGAAGAATATGTGCGAATACCACATTTTAAGGAAATACAGGGTTGCAGAGTAAAGACAACCACAACTGTTTTAAAAATACTTAATCTGGTTGAGAAGAAATCCCTCATGTTGTGAATTGATCTTGTTTTTCCTAAACAACAGGTTGTAACTGTATGTTCTTTGGTGTTGCGTGTATGGGTAACCGTGTATGTTCCACAGAGAATGCACTGTAGAGTTTTCATTCGGAACTATATGTGCATAAAGCACATTTTAAGAAATACAGTGTTGCAGAGTAAAGACAACCACGAATGTTTTAGAAATACTTAATAGCGAGATGAGAAATCCCGCATTGTGCGAATTTATCTTCTTTTTCCTAAACAACACGTCTAACTATGTGCTTTGGTGCTGCGTGTATGTCTAAGCTTGTATCTTCCACAGTAATTCATTGTACAATTTTCTCTCAGAAGAATATGTGCGAATACCAAATTTTAAGGAAATACATGGTTGCAGAGTTAGGACAACCACGAATGTTTTAGAAATACTTAATCTGGACAGGAAGAACTTTCTCATTTTGAGGAATTATCTTGTTTTTCCTAATTAACACGTTGTAACTCTATGTGCTTTGGTGTTGCGTGTATGTCTAATCGTGTATGTTCCACAGAGAATGCACTGTACAGTTTTCTCTTGAAATATTTGTGTGAATACCAACTTTTATGGAAATAAAGTGTTGCAGGTTGAAGACAACCCGGAATGTATTAGAAATACTTAATCTGGATGAGAAGAAATCCTCAATTGTGTGAAATGATCTTGTTTTTCCTAAACAACACGTTGTAAATCTCTGTGCTTTTGTGCTGCCTGTATGTCTAAGCCTGTATCTTCCACAGGAATGCACTGTACAATTTTCTCTCAGAAGAATATATGCGAATACCACATTTTAAGGAAATACATGGTTTCAGAGTAAAGACAACCATGAATATTTTAGTAATACTTAATCTGGACAAGAAGAAATTTTTTTCGATATAATTTATATACATTTCAAATGATTTCCCTTTTCTATGCCCCCCACTCCCCGAAAGTGCCGTAAGACCCCTTCTCTTTCCCTGTCCTCCCAACCACCCCTTCCCACTTCCCCGTTCTGGTTTTGCCGAATACTGTTTCACTGAGTCTTTCCAGAACCAGGAGCCACTCCTCCTTTCTTCTTGTACCTCATTTGATGTGTGGATTATGTTTTGGGTATTCCAGTTTTCTAGGTTAATATCCACTTATTAGTGAGTGCATACCATGATTCACCTTTTGAGTCTGGGTTACCTCACTTAGTATGATATTCTCTAGCTCCATCCATTTGCCTAAGAATTTCATGAATTCGTTGTTTCTTTTTTTTTTTTTAATTTTTTTATTCGATATAATTTATTTACATTTCAAATGATTTCCCCTTTTCTAGCCCCCCCACTCCCCGAAAGTCCCGTAAGCCCCCTTCTCTTCCCCTGTCCTCCCACCCACCCCTTCCCACTTCCCCGTTCTGGTTTTGCTGAATACTGTTTCACTGAGTCTTTCCAGAACCAGGGGCCACTCCTCCTTTCTTCTTGTACCTCATTTGATGTGTGGATTATGTTTTGGGTATTCCAGTTTTCTAGGTTAATATCCACTTATTAGTGAGTGCATACCATGATTCTCCTTTTGAGTCTGGGTTACCTCACTGAGTATGATATTATCTAGCTCCATCCATTTGCCTAAGAATTTCATGAATTCGTTGTTTCTAATGGCTGAATAGTACTCCATTGTGTAGATATACCACATTTTTTGCATCCACTCTTCTGTTGAGGGATACCTGGGTTCTTTCCAACATCTGGCAATTATAAATAGGGCTGCTATGAACATAGTAGAGCATGTATCCTTATTACATGGTGGGGAGTCTTCTGGGTATATGCCCAGGAGTCGTATAGCAGGATCTTCTGGAAGTGAGGTGCCCAGTTTTCGGAGGAACCGCCAGACTGCTTTCCAGAGTGGTTGTACCAAATTGCAACCCCACCAGCAGTGGAGGAGTGTTCCTTTTTCTCCACACCCTCTCCAACATCTGCTGTCTCCTGAATTTTTAATCTTAGCCATTCTGACTGGTGTAAGATGAAATCTTAGGGTTGTTTTTATTTGCATTTCCCTAATGACTAATGAAGTTGAGCATTTTTTAAGATGCTTCTCCGCCATCCGAAGTTCTTCAGTTGAATACCACATTTTAAGGAAATACATGGCTGCAGAGTAAAGACAACCACGAATGTTTTAGTAATACATAATCTGGACAAGAAGAAATTTCTCATTTTGAGAAATTATCTTGTTTTTCCTAAACAACACGTTTTTAATTCTATGTGCTTTTATGTTGCGTGTATGTCTAACTGTGTATCTACCACAGAGAATGAACTGTACAGTTTTCTCTTGAAAGTGTATGTGCGAATACCACATATTTAGGAAATACAGTATTGCAGAGTAAAGACAACAACGAATGTATTAGAAATACTTAATCTGAACGAGAAGAAATCCTGCATTGTGTAAAATTATCTTTTTTTTCCTAAACAAGTTGTAAATCTATGTGTTTTGGTGCTGCCTGTATATCTAAGCTTGTATCTTCCCCAGGAATGCACTGTGCAATTTTCTCATGGAAGAAAATGTGCGAATACCAAATTTTCAGGAAATACAGGGTTGCAGAGTAAAGACAACTACCAATGCTTTAGAAATACTTAATCTGGACGAGAAGAAATTTCTCATTTTGAGAAATTATCTTGTTTTTCTTAAAAAAACACGTGGTAACACTATGTGCTTTGGTGTTACGTGTATGTCTAAGCGTGTATCTTCCACAGAGAATGCACTGTACATTTTTCTCTTGGAAGAATATGTGCAAATACCTCATTTTAAGGAAATACAAGGTTGCAGAGTAAAGACAACCACAAATGTTTTAGAAACATTTAATCTGGACTAGAAGAAATGCCTCATTTGGTGAAATTATCTTGTTTTTCCTATACCACACGTTGTTACTCTATGTTCTTTGATGTTGCATGTATATGTAAGCATGTATCTTCCTCAGAGAATGCACTGTACAGTTTTCTCTACGAAGAGTATTTGCGAATACCACCTTTTAAGGAAATACAGTGTTGCACAATAAAGACAACCATGAATATATGAGAAATATTTAATCTTGACGAGAAGAAATCCTGCATTTTGCGAAATTATCTTGTTTTTCCTAAACAACACGTTGTAACTTTATGTGCATTGGTGTTGCTTGTATGTCTCAGTGTGTATCTTCCACAGAGTATGCACTATACAATTTTCTCTCGTAAGAATTTGTGCAAATACCACATTTTAAGGAAATACATGGTTGCAGAGTAAAGACAACCACGAATGTATTAGAAATAATTAACTGGACAAAAAGAAATCCTGCATTGTGCGAAATTATCTTGTTTTTCCTAAACAACACGTAACTATATGCACTTTGGTGTTTCATGTATGTCTAAGCGTGTATCTTCCACAGAGAATGTAGTATACAGTATTCTCTCCTGAGAATATGTGTGAATACCACATTTTAAGGAAATACATGGTTGCAGAGTAACGACAACCACGAATGTTTTAGAAATTCTTAATTTGAATTATAAGAAATCCCACATATTGCAAAATTATCTTGTTTTTCCTAAACAACATGTTGTAACTCTATGTGATTTGGTGTTGTGTGTATGTCTAAGTTTGTATCATCCAAAGAGAATGCACTGTACAGTTTTCTTTCTGAACTATACGTGCGAATACCACATTTTTGGAAATACAGTGTTGCAGAATAAAGACAACCATGAATTACTTAATCTGGACAAGAAGATATCCCTCATCTTGTCAAATTATCTTGTTTTTCCTAAACAACACGTTTTAACTCTATGTGATTTGGTGTTGCATGTATGCCTAAGCATGTACCTTGCACAGAGCATGCACTCTACAGTTTTCTCTCGAAAGTATATGTGTGAATACCACATTTTAAGGAAATACAGTGTTGCAGAGTAAAGACAACCACAAATGTATTAGAAATACTTAATCTGGATGAGAAGAAATCATGCTTGTGCGAAATTATCTTGTTTTCCTACACAACATTTTGTAACTCTATGTGCCTTGTTGTTGCATGTATGTCTAAGTGTGTATCTTCCACAGAGAATGCACTGTACATTTTTTCGCTCAGAAGAATATGTGCGAATACCTAATTTTAAGGAAAAACGATGTTGCAGAGTAAAGACAACCATGAATATTTTAGAAATACTTAATCTGTACTAGAAGAAATCCCTCATTTTTCGAAATTATCTTGCTTTTCCTAAACAACACATTGTAATTCAATGTGTTTTGGTGTTGCGTGTATGTCTAAGCATGTGTCTTCCACAGAGAATGCACTCTATACTTTTCTCTTGGGAGTAAATGTGCGAGTACCATATTTAAAAGAAATACAGTGTTGCAGAGTAAAGATAGCCAGGAATATATTAGAAAAACCTAATCTGGACAAGACGAAATCCTGCATTGCACGAAATTATCTTGTTTTTCCTAAACAAAACGTTGTAATTTTATGTGCTTTGCTGTAACGTGTATGTCTAAGCATGTATCTTCCACAGAGATTGCACTTTACAAATTTCTCTCGGAAGAATATGTGCGAATACCACCTTTAAAGGAAATACAGGGTTGCAGAGTAAAGACAGCCACGAATGTTTTAAAAATACTTAATCTGGATGAGAAGAAATCCCTCATTTGCGAAATTATCTTGTTTGTCCTAAACAACACGTTGTAACTCTATGTGCTTTGGAGTTGCGTGTATGTCTAAGCATGTATCTTCCACAGAGAAAGCACTGTACAGTTTTTTTTTCTGAACTATATGTGCGAATACCACATTTTAAGGAAATACAGTGTTGCAGAATAAAGACAACCACGAATATATTAGAAATACTTAATAGCGACAAGGAAAAATCCTGCATGGTGCGAAATTATCTTGTTTTTCCTAAAGGATACGTTGTAACTCTATGTGCTTTGGTGTTGCCTGTATGTCTAAGCGTGAATCTTCCACAGAGTATGGACTGTACAATTTTCTCTTGGAAGAATATGTGTGCATACCACATTTAAAGGAAATACAGTGTGATAGAGTAAAGACAACCACGAATATATTAGTAATACTTAATCTGGACAAGAAGAAATCCCTCATTTTGAGAAATCATCTTGTTTTTCCTAAACAACACGTTGTAACTCTTTGCGCTTTGGTGTTTCCTGTAAGTCTAAACTGGTATCTTCCATGGAGAATGCACTGTACAGTTTTCTCTCAGAATAATATGTGTGAATACATCATTTTAAGGAAATACCGTGTTGCAGAGTAAAGACAACCACGCATGTTTTAGAAATACTTAATCTGGACAAGAAGAAATGCCTCATTTTGTGAAATTACCCTGTTTTTCCTAAGCAACAATTGTAACTCATTGTGTTTTAGTGTTGCGTGTTTGTCTTAGCGTGTATCTTCCACAGAGAATGCACTGTGCAGTTTTCTCTTGGGAGTATATGTGCGAATACAATATTTAAAAGAAATACAGTGTTGCACATTAAAGACAACCAATAATATATTAGAAATACTTAATCTGGACAAGAAGAAATTTCTCATTTTGAGAAATTATCTTGTTTTTCCTAAACATGACGTTTTAAGTCTATGTGCTTTTGTGTTGCGTGTATGTCTAACTGTGTATCTACCACAGAGAATTCACTGTACAGTTTTCTCTCGAAAGTGTATGTGCGAATACCACATATTAGGGAAATACAGTATTGCAGAGTAAAGACAACAACGAATGTATTAGAAATACTTAATCCGGATGAGAAGAAATCCTGCATTGTGTGAAATTATCTTTTTTTCCTAAACAACACATTGTAAATCTATGTGTTTTGGTGCTGACTGTATATCTAAGCTTGTATCTTCCCCAGGAATGCACTGTGCAATTTTCTCTCAGAAGAATATGTGCGAATACCAAATTTTCAGGAAATACAGGGTTGCAGAGTAAAGACAACCAGGAATATATTAGAAATACTTAATCACTACGAGAATAAATCCCGCATTGTGCAAAATTATCTTGTTTTTCCTAAACAACAGGTGGTAACTCTATGTGCTTTGGTGTTGCATGTATGTCTAAGCATGTATCTTCCACAGAGAATGCATTGTACAGTTTTTCTCTCGGTAGTATATGTGCGAAAAACATATTTTATAGAAATACAGTTTTGCAGAATAAAGACAACCATGAATTAATTAGAAATACTTAATCTGGAAGAAGAGAAATCCCGCAATGTGCGGAATTATCTTGTTTTTTCCTAAACAACACATTTTAACTCTATTTGATTTGGTGTTGCATGTATTCCTAATCATGTACCTTCCACAGAGAAAGCATTCAACAGTTTTCTCTCAAAGTATATGTGTGAATACCACATTTTAAGGAAATAACAGTGTTGCAGATTTAAGACAACCTCGAATGTATTAGAAATACTTAATCTGGATGAGAAGAAGTCCCGCATTGTGCGAAATTATCTTGTTTTCCTACACAACATTTTGTAACTCTATGTGCCTTGCTGTTGCTTTTATGTCTAAGAGTGTATCTTCCACAGAGAATGCACTATACATATTTTCGCTCAGAATAATATGTGCGAATACCTAATTTTAAGGAAAAACAATGTTGCAGAGTAAAGACAACTATGAATATTTTAGAAATACTTAATCTGCTCTAGAAGAAATCCCTCATTTTTTGAAATTATCTTGTTTTTCTTAAACAACACGTTGTAATTCAATGTGTTTTGGTGTTGCGTGTATGTCTAAGCATGTATCTTCCATAGAGAATGCACTCTATACTTTTCTCTCGGGAGTAAACGTGCAAGTACCATATGTAAAAGAAATACAGTGTTGCAGAGTAAAGATAGCCAGGAATATATTAGAAAAACTTAATCTGGACAAGACGAAATCCTGTATTGCTCGAAATTATCTTGTTTTTCCTAAACAACACGTTGTAATTTTATGTGCTTTGCTGTAACGTGTATGTCTAAGCATGTATCTTCCACAGAGATTGCACTTTACAAATTTCTCTCGGAAGAATATGTGCGAATACCACCTTTAAAGGAAATACAGGGTTGCAGAGTAAAGACAGCCACGAATGTTTTAAAAATACTTAATCTGGATGAGAAGAAATCCCTCATTTGCGAAATTATCTTGTTTGTCCTAAACAACACGTTGTAACTCTATGTGCTTTGGAGTTGCGTGTATGTCTAAGCATGTATCTTCCACAGAGAAAGCACTGTACAGTTTTTTTTTCTGAACTATATGTGCGAATACCACATTTTAAGGAAATACAGTGTTGCAGAATAAAGACAACCATGAATGTATTAGAAATACTTAATAGCGACAAGGAAAAATCCTGCATGGTGCGAAATTATCTTGTTTTTCCTAAAGGATACGTTGTAACTCTATGTGCTTTGGTGTTGCCTGTATGTCTAAGCGTGAATCTTCCACAGAGTATGGGCTGTACAATTTTCTCTTGGAAGAATATGTGTGCATACCACATTTAAAGGAAATACAGTGTGACAGAGTAAAGACAACCACGAATATATTAGTAATACTTAATCTGGACAAGAAGAAATCCCTCATTTTGAGAAATCATCTTGTTTTTCCTAAACAACACGTTGTAACTCTTTGTGCTTTGGTGTTTCGTGTAACTCTAAGCGGGTATCTTCCATGTAGAATGCACTGTACAGTTTTCTGTCAGAATAATACATGCGAATACATCTTTTAAAGAAATACAGTGTTGCAGAGTAAAGACAACCACGCATGTTTTAGAAATACTTAATCTGGACAAGAAGAAATGCCTCATTTTTTGAAATTACCCATTTTTTCCTAAACAACACATTGTAACTCACTGTGTTTTGGTTTTGCGTGTTTGTCTTAGCGTGTATCTTCCACAGAGCATGCACTGTGCAGTTTTCTCTTGGGAGTATATGTGCGAATACCATATTTAAAAGAAATACAGTGTTGCACATTAAACACAACCAATAATATATTAGAAATACTTAATCTATACAAGAAGAAGTTTCCCATTTGAGAAATTATCTTGTTTTTCCTAAACAACACGTTTTAAGTCTATGTGCATTTGTGTTGCGTTTTTGTCTTACTGTGTATCTACCACAGAGAATGCACTGTAGAGTTTTCTCTTGAAAGTATATGTGTGAATACCACATATTAGGGAAATACAGTGTTGCAGAGTAAAGACAACCACGAATGTATTAGAAATACTTAATCCGGACGAGAAGAAATCCTGCATTGTGTGAAATTATCTTTTTTTTCCTAAACAACACATTGTAAATCTATGTGTTTTGGTGCTGACTGTATATCTCAGCTTGTATCTTCCCCAGGAATGCACTGTGCAATTTTCTCTCGGAAGAATATGTGCGAATACCAAATTTTCAGGAAATACAGGGTTGCAGAGTAAAGACAACCAGGAATATATTAGAAATACTTAATCGCTACGAGAATAAATCCCGTATTGTGCGAAATTATCTTGTTTTTCCTAAACAACAGGTCTTAACTCTTTTTGCTTTGGTATTGCATGTATGTCTAAGCATGTATCTTCCACAGAGATTGCACGGTACAAATTTCTCTCGAAAGAATATTTGAGAATACCACATTTAAAGGGAGTACAGGGTTGCAGAGTAAAGACAGCCATGAATCTTTTAAAAATACTTAACATGGATAAGAAGAATCCCTCATTTGTGAAATTATCTTGTTTGTCCTAAACAACACGTTTTAACTCTATGTGCTTTGGTGTTGCATGTATGTCTAAGTATGTATCTTCCACAGAGAATGCATTGCACAGTTTTCTCTCTGGAGTATGTGTGCGAAAAATATATTTTAAAGAAATACAGTGTTGCAGAATAAAGACAACCCCGAATTAATTAGAAATCCTTAATCTGGACGAGAAGAAATCCTGCAATGTGCGAAATTATCTTGTTTTTACTAAACAACACGTTTTAACTCTATGTGATTTGGTGTTGCATGTATGCCTAATCATGTACCTTCCACAGAGAATGCACTCTACAGTTTTCTCTCAAAGTATATGTGCGAATACCACATTTTAAGGAAATACAGTGTTGCAGATTTAAGACAACCACGAATGTATTAGAAATACTTAAACTGGACGAGAAGAAATCCCGCATTGTACGAAATTATCTTGTTTTCCTACACAACATTTTGTAACTCTATGTGCCTTGTTGTTGCATGTATGTCTAAGCGTGTATCTTCCACAGAGAATGCACTGTACATTTTTTCGCTCAGAAGAATATGTGCGAATACCTAATTTTAAGGAAAAACGATGTTGCAGAGTAAAGACAACCATGAATATTTTAGAAATACTTAATCTGTACTAGAAGAAATCACTCATTGTTCGAAATTATCTTGTTTTTCCTAAACAACACGTAACTTTATGTGCTTTGCTGTAACGTGTATGTCTAAGCATGTATCTTCCACAGAGATTGCACTGTACAAATTTCTCTTGGAAGAATATTTGCGAATACCACATTTAAAGGGAATACAGTGTTACAGAGTAAAGACAGCCACGAATGTTTTAAAAATACGTAATCTGGGTGAGAAGAAATCCCTCATTTGCGAAATTATCTTGTTTGTCCTAAACAACACGTTGTAACTCTATGTGTTTTGGTGTTGCATGTATATCTAAGCATGTATCTTCCACAGAGAAAGTAATGTACAGTTTTTTTTTTCTGAACTATATGTGCGAATACCACATTTTAAGGAAATACAGTGTTGCAGAATAAAGACAACCACGAATGTATTAGAAATACTTAATAGCGACATGGAAAAGTCCTGCATTGTGCGAAATTATCTTGTTTTTCCTAAAGGACAAGTTGTAACTCTATGTGCTTTGGTGTTGCCTGTATGTCTGAGCGTGAATCTTCCACAGAGTATGCACTGTACAAATTTCTCTTGGAAGAATATGTGTGCATACCACATTTAAAGGAAATACAGTGTGATAGAGTAAAGACAATCCCGAATATATTAGTAATACTTAATCTGGACAAGAAGAAATCCCTCATTTTGAGAAATCATCTTGTTTTTCCTAAACAAAACGTTGTAACTCTTTGTGCTTTGGTGTTGCTTTTATGTCTAAACAGGTGTCGTCCACGGATAATGCACTGTACAGTTTTCTCTCAGAAGAACATTTGCGAATACATCATTTTAAGGAAATATGGTGTTGCAGATTAAAGACAACTACACTTGTTTTAGAAATACTTAATCTGGACAAGAAGAAATGCCTCAATTTGTGAAATTACCTTGTTTTTCCTAAACAACACATTGTAACTCAATTTTTTTTGTGTTGCGTGTATGTCTTAGCGTGTATCTTCCACAGAGAATGCACTGTGCAGTTTTCTCTTTGGAGTATATGTGCGAATACCATATTTAAAAGAAATACAGTGTTGCACATTAAAGACAACCAATAATAAATTAGAAATACTTAATCTGGATGAGAAGAAATCCCGCATTGTGCGAACTTATCTTGTTTTTCCTAAACAATACTTTGTAACTCTATGTGCTTTGGTGTTGTGTGTATGGCTAAACGTGTATCTTCCACAGAGAATGCACTGTACAATTTTCTCCTTGAAGAATTTGTGTGAATACCACATATTAAGGAAAAACATGGTACCAGAGTAAATGCAACCATGAATGTTTTAAAAATACTTAATATGGACGAGAAGAAATCCCTCATTTTGCAATATTATATTCTTAATCTTTAACAACATGTTGTAACTCTATGTGTTTTGGTGTTACCTGTATGTCTAAGCGTGTATCTTCTACAGAGAATGCACTCTACAATTTTCTCTTGGAAGAATATGTGCACATACCACATTTTAAGGAAATACAGGGTTGCAGAGTAAAGACAACCATGAATGTTTTAGAAATACTTAATCTGGATGAGAAGAAATCCCTCATTTTGTGAAATTATCATGTTTTTCTTAAACAAAACATTGTAACTCTATGTGTGTTGGTGTTGGCTGTATCTCTAACCAATTATCTTCCACAGAGAATGCACTGTACAGATTTCTCTTCGAAGAATATGTGTGAATAACACTTTTTAAGGAAATACAGCATGGCAGAGTAAAGTCATCCAGGAATATATTAGAACTACTTAATCACGACGAGAAGAAATCCCGCATTGTGCGAAATTATCTTGTTTTTCATAAATGACACATTGTGACTCTGTGCTTTGGTGTTGTGTGTATGTCTGAGCACATATCTTCCACAGAGGATGCACTGTACTGATTTCTCTCAGAAGAATATGTGCGAATACGACATTTAAGGAAATACAGTGTGACAGAGTAAAGACAACCACGAATGTATTAGTAATACTTAATCTGGACAAGACGAAATCCCTCATTTTTTGAAACCATCTTGTTTTTCTAAACAACACGTTATAACGCAATGTGTTTTGTTGTTGCGTGTATGTCTTAGCGTGTATCTTCCACAGAGAATGCACTGTACAGTTTTCTCTTGGGAGTATATGTGCAAAAACCATATTTAAAAGAAATTTAGTGTTGCAGAGTAAAGACAACCAATAATATATTAAAAATACTTAATCTGGATGAGAAGAAATCCCGCATTGTGCGAACTTATCTTGTTTTTCCTAAACAACACTTTGTAACTCTATGTGCTTTGGTGTTGCGTGTATGTCTAAGCGTATATCTTCCACAGAGAATGCACTGTACAGTTTTCTCTCGAAAGTATATGTGCAAATACCAATTTTAAGGAATTACAGTGTTGCAGAGTAAAGACAACCTGAATGTATAAGAAATACTTAATCTGGACGAGAAGAAATGCCTCATTTGGCAAAATTATCTTGTTTTCCCTAAACAACATGTTGTTACTCTATGTGCTTTGGTGTTGCGTGTATGTCTAAGCTTGTATCTTACACAGAGAAGGCACTGTACAGTTTTCTCTTGAAATATATGTGCGAATACCACATTTTATGGAAATAAAGTGTTGCAGATTGAAGACAACCACGAATGTATTAGAAATACTTAATCTGGATGAGAAGAAATCCTGAATTGTGTGAAATGATCTTGTTTTTCCTAAACAACACGTTGTCAACCTCTGTGCTTTTGTGCTGCCTGTATGTCTAAGCCTGTATCTTCCACAGGAATGCACTGTACAATTTTCTCTCGGAAGAATATGTGCGAATACCACATTATAAGGCAATACATGGTTGCAGAGTAAAGAGAACCACGAATATTTCAGTAATACTTAATCTGGACAAGAAGTAATTTCTCATTTTGAGAAATTATCTTGTTTTTCCTAAACAATACGTTTTCACTCTATGTGCTTTTGTGTTGCGTGTATGTCTAACTGTGTATCTACCACAGAGAATGCACTGTACCGTTTTCTCTCGAAAGTGTATGTGCGAATACCACATATTAAGGAAATTCAGTATTGCAGAGTAAAGACAACAACGAATGTATTAGAAATACTTAATCCGGACGAGAAGAAATCCTGCATTGTGCGAAATTATCTTTTTTTCCCCCTAAACAACACGTTGTAAATCTATGTGTTTTGGTGCTGCCTGAATATCTAAGCTTGTATCTTCCCTAGGAATGCACTGTGGAATTTTCTCTCAGAAGAATATGTGTGAATACAAAATTTTCAGGAAATACAGGTTGCAGAGTAAAGACAACCACGAATGTTTTAGAAATACTTAATCTGGACGAGAAGAAATTTCTCATTTTGAGAAATTATCTTGTTTTCTTAAAAAATCACGTGGTAACACTATGTGCTTTGGTGTTGCGTGAATGTCTAAGCGTGTATCTTCCACAGAGAATGCACTGTACATTTTTCTCTCAGAAGAATAAGTGCGAATACCTTATTTTAAGGAAATACAAGGTTGCAGAGTAAAGACAACCACGAATGTTTTAGAAACACTTAATCTGGGCGAGAAGAAATGCCTCATTTGGCGAAATTATCTTGTTTTTCCTATACCACACGTTGTTATTCTATGTTCTTTGGTGTTGCGTGTATGTCTAAGCATGTATCTTCCACAGAGAATGCACTGTACAGTTTTCTCTCAGAAGAATATTTGTGAATACCAACTTTTAAGGAAATACAGTGTTGGACAATAAAGACAACCATGAATGTATGAGAAATATTTAATCTGGATGAGAAGAAATCCCACATTTTGCGAAATTATCTTGTTTTTCCTAAATAACACATTGTAACTCTATGTGCATTGGTGTTGCATGTATGTCTACGTGTGTATCTTCCACAGAGTGTGCACTGTACAATTTTCTGTCGGTAGAATTTGTGCCAATACCACATTTTAAGGAAATATATGGTTGCAGAGTAAAGTCAACTACGAATGTAATACCTAACTGGACAAAAAGAAATCCCGCATTGTGCGAAATTATCTTGTTTTTCCTAAACAATACGTAACTATATGTGCTTAGGTGTTTCGTGTATGTCTAAGCGTGTATCTTCCACAGAGAATGTAGTATACAGTATTCTCTCCTGAGATTATGTGTGAATACCACATTTTAAGGAAATACATGTTTGCAGAGTAAAGACAACCACGAATGTTTTAGAAATTCTTAATTTGGATTAGAAGAAATCCCACATATTGCGAAATTATCTTGTTTTTCCTAAACAACACGTTGTAACTTTATGTGATTTGGTGTTGTGTGTATGTCTATGTTTGTATCTTCCAAAGAGAAGGCACTGTACATTTTTCTTTCTGAACTATACATGTGAAAACCACATTATTGGAAATACAGTGTTGCAGAATAAAGACAACCACGAATTACTTAACCTGGGCGAGAAGATATCCCTCATCTTGCGAAATTGTCTTGTTTTCCTAAACAAAACCTTGTAACTCAGTGTGTTTTGGTGTTGCGTGTATGTCTAAGTTTGTATCTTCCACAGGAATTCACTGTGCAAATTACACTTGGAAGAATATGTGTGAATACCACATTTTATGGAAATACAGGCTTGCAGAGTAAAGACAACCACGAATGGATTAGAAATACTTAATCACGAGGAGAAGAAATCCCGCATTGTGAGAAATTATCTTATTTTTCCTAAACCACACGTTGTAACACTATGTGTTTTGGTGTTGGGTGTATGTCTAAGCATGTATCTTCCACAGAGAATGCACTGTACAGTTTTCTCTCAGAAGAATGTGTGCAAATTCAACATTTTAAAGAAGTACAGGGTTGCAGAGTAAAGACAACCACGAATGTTTTAGAAATACTTAATAGCGACAAGAAGAAATCCCGATTTGTGTGAAATTATCTTGTTTTTTCTAAACAACACGTTGTAACTCTATGTGCATTTGAGTTACATATATGTCTAAGCGTGTATCTTCCATAGGGTATGCACTGTTCAATTTTCTCTTGGAAGAATATGTGTGCATACCACATTTCAAGGAAATACAGGTTTGCAGAGTAAAGACAACCATAAATGTTTTAAAAAAACTAAACCTCGATGAGAAGAAATCCCTCATTTTGCGAAATTATCATGTTTTCCCTAAACAAAACTTGTAACTCTATGTGCTTTGGTTTTGGGTGTATGTCTAAGCATGTATCGTCCACAGAGATTGCACTGTACAGTTTTCTCTCTGAAGAATATGTGCGAGTACCACATTTTAAGGAAATACAGTGTTGCAGAGTAAAGACCACCAGGAATATATTAGAAATACTTCATTGCAACAAGAAGAAATCCTGCATTGTGTGAAAGTATCTTTTTTTTCCTAAACAACATGTTGTAACTCTATGTGCTTTGGTGTTGCATGTATTTCTGAGCGTGTATCTTCCACAGAGAATGCACTGTACAGTTTTCTCTCAGAAGAATATGTGCGAATACCACATTTTAAGGAAATACAGTGTGGCAGATTAAAGAAAACCAGGAATGTATTAGAAATACTTAATCTGGACTAGAAGAAATCCCACATTGTGCAAAATTATCTTGTTTTTCCTAAAAAACACATTGTAACTCTACTTCTTTGGTGTTGCATGTATGTCTAAGCTTGTATCTTCCACAGAAATTTCACTGTACAATTTTCACTCGGTAGAATATGTGCAAATACCAAATTTTAAGGAAATACAGGGTTACAGAGTAACACAACCACGAATGTTTTAGAAATAATCTGGACGAGAAGAAATCCAGCATTGTGTGAAATTATCTTATTTTTCCAAAACAACACGTTGTAACTCTATTTGCTTTGGTGTTGCGTGTATGTCTAAGCATGTAACTTCCACAGAGAATGCACTGTACAGTTTTCTCTCAGAAGAATATGTGCGAATACATCATTTTAAGGAAATACAGGATTGCAGAGTAAAGACAACCACGCATGTTTTAGAAATACTTAATCTGGACGAGAAATCCCTCGTTTTGCAAAATAATCTTGTTTTTTCTAAAGAACCCGTTGTAACTCTATGTGCTTTGGTGGTGCATGCATGTCTAAGCGTGTATCTTCTACAGAGAATGAATTGTACAATTTTCTCTCTGAAGAATTTGTGTGAATACCACAATTTAAGGAAATATAGGGTACTAGAGTAAAAACATCCATGAATGTTTTAAAAATACTTAATCTGGACGAGAAGAAATCCCTCATTTTGTGGAATTATCTTGTTTTTCCTAAACAACACATTGTAACTCTATGTACTTTGCTGTTGCGTGTATGTCTAAGCGTTTATCTTCCACAGAGATTGCACTGTACAATTTTCTCTCAGAAGAATATGTTCGAATACCATATTTTATGGAAATACAGGGTTGCAGAGTAAAGACAACCACAAATGTTTTAGAAATACTTAATCTGGAAGAGAAGAAATCCCTCATTTTGCAAAATAATCTTGTTTTTCCTAAACAATACGTTGTAACTCTATGTGTTTTGGTGTTGCGTGTATGTCTAAGCATGCATCTTCCAAAGAGAAATCACTGTACAGTTTTCTTTTAGAACTATATGTGCGAATACCACATTTTAAGGAAATACAGTGTTTCAGAATAAAGACAACCACGAAGGTATTAGAAATACTTAATGGAGTCAAAGAGAAATCCCACATTGTGCGAAATTATCACGTTTTTCCTAAACAACACGTTGTAACTCTATGTGCATTTGTGTTGCATGTATGTCTAAGCTTGCATCTTCCACAGAGTATGGACTGTACAATTTTCTATTGGAAGAATATGTGTGCATACCACTTTAAGGAAATACAATGTTGCAGAGTAAAGACAACCAGGAATATATTAGAAATACTTAATCACTACGAAAATAAATCCTGCATTGTGCGAAATTATCTTGTTTTTCTATACATCAGGCTGTACCTCTATGTGCTTTTGTGTTGCATCTATCTCTAAACATGTATCTCCACAGAGAATGCACTGTTCAGTTTTCTCTCGGGAGTATGTGTGTGAAAACCATATTTTAAAGAAATACGGTTTTGCAGAGTAAAGACAACCACAAATTAATTAGAAATATTTAATCTGGACGAGAAGAAATCCCACATTGCTCGAAATTATCTTGTTTTTCCTACACAACACGTCTTAACGCTATGTGATTTGGTGTTGCATGTATGCCTAAGCGTGTACCCTCCACAGAGAATGCACTCTACAGTTTTCTCTCGGAAGTATATGTGCGAATACCACCTTTCAAGGAAATACAGTGTTGCAGAGTAAAGACAACCACGAATGTATTAAAAATACTTAATCTGGATGAGAAGAAATCCCGCATTGTGCGAAATTATCTTGTTTTTCCTACACAACATTTTGTAACTCTATGTGTTTTGCTGTTGCGTGTATGTCTAAGCGTGTATCTTCCACAGAGAATGCACTGTACATTTTTCTCTCGGAAGAATATGTGCAAATACCTAATTTGAAGGAAAAACAATGTTGCAGAATAAAGAAAACCACGAATATTTTAGAAATACTTAATCTGTACTTGAAGAAATCCCTCATTTTTCGAAATTATCTTGTTTTTCCTAAACAACACGTTGTAATTCAATGTGTTTTGGTGTTGCGTGTATGTCTAAGCATGTATCTTCCATAGAGAATTGACTCTACACTTTTCTCTCGGGAGTAAATGTGCGAGTACCATATTTAAAAGAAATACAGTGTTGCAGAGTAAAGACAGCCAGGAATATATTAAAATACTTATTCTGGACAAGAAAAAATCCTGCCTTGTGCGAAATTATCTTGTTTTTCCTAAGCAACACGTTGTATCTTTATGTGCTTTCCTGTAACTTGTATGTCTAAGCAGGTATCTTCCACAGAGATTGCACTGTACAATTTTCTCTCGGAAGAATATGTGTGAATACCACATTTTAAGGAAATACAGGGTTGCAGAGTAAAGACAGCCACGAATGTTTTAAAAATACTTAATCTGGATGAGAAGAAATCCCTCATTTTGCGAAATTATCTTGTTTGTCCTAAACAACACGTTGTAACTCTACGTGCTTTGGTGTTGCGTGCATGTCTAAGCATGTATCTTCCACAGAGAAAGCACTGTACAGTTTTTCCTGAACTATTTGTGTGAATACCACATTTGAAGGAAATACAGTGTGGCAGAATAAAGACAACCACGAATGTATTAGAAATACTTAATAGCGACAAGGAAAAATCCCGCATTGTGCGAAATTATCTTGTTTTTCCTAAAGGACACGTTTTAACTCTATGACCTTTGGTGTTGCCTGTATGTTTAAGCATGTATCTTCTACAGAGTATGCACTATACAGTTTTCTCTTGGAAGAATATGTGCGCATACCACATTTTAAGGAAATACAGCGTGACAGAGTAAAGACAACCACGAATATATTAGTAATATTTAATCTGGACAAGAAGAAATCCCTCATTTTGAGAAATCATCTTGTTTTTCCTTAACAACACGTTGTAACTCTTTGTGCTTTGGTGTTGCTTTTATGTCTAAACGGGTGTCGTCCACGGATAATGCACTGTACAGTTTTCTCTCAGAAGAACATTTGCGAATACATCATTTTAAGGAAATACGGTGTTGCAGATTAAAGACAACTACACTTGTTTTAGAAATACTTAATCTGGACAAGAAGAAATGCCTCATTTTGTGAAATTACCTTGTTTGTCCTAAACAACACGTTGTAACTCAATGTGTTTTGGTGTTGTGTGTATGTCTTAGCATTTATCTTCCATAGAGAATGCACTGTACAGTTTTCTCTTGAGAGTATATACCATACAATTTTCTCTTGGAAGAATATGTGCGCATACCACATTTTAAGGAAATACAGTGTGAATACCATATTTAAAAGAAATACAGTGTTGCAGAGGAAAGACAACCAATAATATATTAGAAATACTTAATCTGGATGAGAACACATTCCGCATTGTGCGAACTTATCTTGTTTTTCCTAAACAATACGTTGTAACACTATGTGCTTTGGTGTTGTGTGTATGTCTAAGCATGTATCTTCCACAGAGAATGCACTGTACAATTTTCTCTCTGAAGAATTTGTGTGAATACCACATATTAAGGAAAAACATGGTACCAGAGTAAAGACAACCATGAATGTTTTAAAAATACTTAATATGGACGAGAAAAAAATCCCTCATTTTGCTATATTATCTTCTTATACTTAAACAACATGTTGTTACTATGTGTTTTGATGTTATGTGTATGTCTAAGCATGTATCTTCCACAGAGAATGCACTGTACAATTTTCTCTTGGAAGAATATGTGCGCATACCACATTTTAAGGAAATACAGTGTGACAGAGTAAAGACAACCATGAATATATTAGTAATACTTAATCTGGGCAAGAAGAAATCCTTCATTTTGAGAAATCATCTTGTTTTTCCTAAACAACACATTGTAACTCTTTGTGCTTTGGTGTTTTGTGCATGTCTAAGCGGGTGTCTTCCACGGAGAATGCACTGTACAATTTTCTCTCAGAAGAACATGTGCGAATACATCATTTTAAGGAAATACAGTGTTGCAGAGTAAAGACAACTATGCTTGTTTTAGAAATACTTAATCTGGACAAGAAGAAATGCCTCATTTTGTGAAATTACCTTGTTTTTCCTAAACAACACGTTGTAACTCAATGTGTTTTGGTGTTGTGTGTATGCCTTAGCATTTATCTTCCACAGGGAATGCACTGTACAGTTTTCTCTTGAGAGTATATGTGTGAATACCATATTTAAAAGAAATACAGTGTTGCAGAGTAAAGACTACCAATAATATATTAGAAATACTTAATCTGGATTAGAAGAAATCCTGCATTGTGCGAACTTATCTTGTTTTTCCTAAGCAATACATTGTAACTCTATGTGCTTTGGTGTTGCGTGTATGTCTAAGCATCT